>NC_086319.1:205966595-206266595 GCF_036172605.1 Pelobates fuscus
ATCAGACATTTTTTACCACCTTAGCTCCCTCTCTGAAGACACTTCTTAATCATTGTTTCTACAAGGGAGATATGCTGTGTGGCGGAACCAACCTCGCCACTGAGAACTGGAGAAGCCTGGTTGCTAGCCTCCTGCCCAGTGATTATGGTCCCTGGGAGGTATTGCCCTTTAAGGGACTGAATTTGGGGCTTATGGACTGCTACCATAATGTACTGACCCTTTTGAACTATATTTGGGCATGTTTTAGTTTATATTGCTGCTGCTGGCCCTTTTAGAATCATCCGTGGACATATTGGGACGTTTGGGAATAATGTCCCTTTAAGACTTTGTAACATATCACAGTAATACTGTCTTAAATATTATGTAGGTATTTATGTGTTCGGTTAAACTGGGGATATGTAGAAATGTGTGTTTTATGTGTTAAATGTATCAGTATGTAATTTTATGTCTTTTACTGTCTTTTTGTCTGCCATGTGGGTAATGGAGTTTTGCCTCAGTCCTTGGAGATAATTAGATTCCTTCCCCAATTATCTCCAGGCCGGAGGGGAGGGATTGTGAGGCATTGTGGGAGGTAACCGGTCTGAGCTGGAAAGTCATGCTGACAGGGGTTTTAAAAGATACTATTACTAACTTTTGAACCCCTGGTCTGATTCATGCCATTTTTTAATATGTTGTTCCCCTGAATGGATTGATTGTGGATATGTATTTTTATGTGAATGTGATGTATGGTTTTGAAGTTACAGATATTGTGTAAAAGTTATGTTTTAAACTGTATAATAAGTGGATTATCTCTCAGGCTAAGGGGAGGGGATGTGTGGGTTGTACCATATCTCGGATGGGTTATTTTATGCCTCCCCCTGGGTGTGGCCTGTATGTGTGAGATGGAAATAAAAGCCAGGCTGGATGAGCCAGTCCAGAGTTCCTGTTTAACCCTCAAAGTGAAGTGTCGTCTCATTATTGGGGGAGGATTTATTGCATGCTGTTCCAGTTTGACTGCTAGGAGTGCAAACCTATTCGTATGGTTCCTATTCAACTGTCTACAGCATTCAGAGGCTTGACAGGATTCATATGCTTCTCTGATTCGGTGATTGTGGTTGTGACAGACCCATCCGTCTGGACTAAAACTATTGGGTTCGTCTGGTTTGCCCAGTACTTATGGTCTCTGAGAGATAATGTGAAGGGTTGTTACCTTTTGCAAGTGACGCTTTAAATACAGTCGAAGCTATCGAAGTGCCAAAGTTACCGAAGACCTCGAGGTAGCCGGCATCGGACAAAGGACCACGTGGCGGCGGCCATTTTAACTTCGAACCCGCCGACCCGTACTATCGACGGCACTTCGACACTTCGACGAAAGTCGAAGTACCGATCCACTTCGAACAGAACTTAGCCATTTTTATGCCAGAAAGTGACCGACCGCTCATCCCGAATCCAGGGAACTATTGGGGGCAAGAAAAGGTACCTGCGGTCGGTCATAAAAGGACTTTCGAGTAACTTTTTATCCACTGAAGGGATTGGTGTGATTTTTGAGAATGTTTATGTTTAAAGTACGCTGAATCCGAATATGTGCTTCTTATGTGAATATGATGGATGGGTTTAAAGTTATGAAAGATGTATAAAAGTATATTTCAAACTGTATGTATAATGGGATTATGTGTCACACCAAGGGGAGGGAATGTGTGGGATGTAACATCGATGCGGGGGTCATATTGGGAGGGAATGTGTGGGATGTAACATCGATACGGGGGTCATATTGACCCCCATAGAGTGAGGAAGGACATGGGGTTTAGGAAGTGGAGGGAAGCACCGCTTCCTGCCACTTCTATCTTTGCATGTTACAAGGAGGGAGCTGCATGCTGGTAGCTCCCTCCTTGTAATAAACTAAACAAATGAACAAACACTGATATTTAGTGTTAGTTTGTTCGTCTGAAATTCCTAGTCTTTCATTCGTCTTTCTGACGAATGAATGAATAGATGAAATTCCCGTTCGCATGCCCAAGTGTTTCACTGGGCATGTGCGGGAATCTCACAGTCTGTCTAGTGTGGGCAGATGACGTGTCCCACAGGGACTTTATTTACCCACACAAAGATGGCGGCTCCCTGAATATAAATCGGGGAAGAAAATATAGGAAATATTACAAAGGTAATATGGGGGGCTTAGGGGCATTTGGGGTGACTAGGGGGTCAGTTAGATGTAGTGGAGCCGGGAGGGGGGTTGAATAAAACAGGATTCGGCCATGACAGTGCCGCTTTAAATACTGTAATGAACAGCTAAACAGTATACAGTAATGTGTTTCGATCTCTGCAAATCTCCAATTAAATGTATTATTTAGTATTAGCTAAAGATTGTATACTTTAAGATGCACCCCATCAGTCAGCCTGACCATATTAAATTAGATCAATGTGGTACGTTTTCTACCATCAATATGTCACTAAAAATGTTTTTATTTGTTTGACAGACTCCCATACATCCAATCCTTATGGTTTCTCATCCGCACAGACACTTTTCTTAAAAAATAATGCATGGAGCTTAGGCTGGCATTTTACGCTGGGCTCAGACGACTTATTTAGCTGTAGATTGACTTTGAATTTTAATACCATATATGATGGTGTAAGAAACATTAAACAGATATTACAATTTAAGGCTGTACCCTTTACTGATACAGGATGTTATATTTTTGCAGTGGAAACTACTGGTTTCCTTTCCATCACTATACGTACAGGCAATGATGCCATTTTAATGTAACCAAAATCCACATATAATTTTGTATAAGATTCTATGTTTTTATATAAAACTTAAAATTATCATTATCATATAATTTTGGCCTGTAACCTGACACAATTTTCAAAGAAGGATAACAAACAAGGCTCATAAAATTTACTTCAAAGCTACTTTGTTTGCGATAGCTGCTACTTGGAGCATCCAATATAGTTTAGGCCATTTTGAATGGGCATTCCTTATTAATCTAGATATTTTGCCTTTAATGATTATTGGAAAGATGATATGCAGATGTTGCCATGGAGACTATGGCCACCTGGATGATTCCTTTTGGTAATTGTTTATCCTTCTGAGGATAACCTTGAATTTTCTGGAAATATTTCTTAATATCATTGATTTATTTAGCTGTATTCAGTTATTTTCAACAACTGAGGAGTCAATGACAAGTGGAAAAAAAAGGCCATACAATGAGCTAACACAATGCAGCTTGCGTGAAAAGTACATTTTTTGATGGTGAGGAGGCTGTTATTTGTAATAATGGAAGGGCAAAATATCTTCAGTAGTAAATTAAAGTTTTTTTGCATAGAATCTGACACATGAACATATAAACAAGAGTGAAGAGATCACATGGTTAAGTGCATTAGCCGATCGGGACGCAGCAGCGCCATTTTGGCTCCGTATGCATTCCACCGTGGAACGCATAGATTACCACTCTGAAAAATGCTGTGTCACTTCCGGTGTGACGAGTGCGTTCCAGGAAACAGGAAATGAACAATGAAGCACACAAGGAAGTAATTACTATTAAGAGACTGCAATAAATAAAAAATTATGAGGGCTTACCCCACACTTCTAAAGAAGCCTATACAGGTGAAATGCATAAAGTTGGATCCATTGAGGACATCCTATATTGTTTTATTGTTTTTGTTAAATAAATGGTAAATGTTTAACTTTACATTTTATATTTACTTTTTACTTTCATTTTATTCATTTCCTGACTACCATCAAATTCCCAGGTGGGGATTATACCACCTATGCTGTATACACTAGAGCAAGTTCTGCTCTAGTAAATGTGAGTACATTACTTTATTCTCTTTTTAATACTTGAAAGTACTTACTTCACTATTGGAATATTTTCCTATGTTTTTTTATATATGACCTGCATACTGCACCTTATCTGAGACAACCAGAGACGTCAATATCTATATATATCCTTAGACGGGGATTGTTTCATTCATGCGCACAACAGCTGAGCTCTAATTTAGCTCTAGCAAATGTGAGTGATATCATATAAGATTATTCTAGCTTCCACTCACTGAGCATACCATATTGCACTATTGTATTTCTTTGTCCTTTTGTCTTTGAGGTTAATTGTATGTACAACTTAAAAAAAAGATTTGTGTATATATACATCTTTTATTTATACTGCTTGGGGCGCGGTCTCCTCCTACTCTTTTCTATACTCTATTACTGACAAGGTTGGGAATCCTTGTATCGGTTACTGCTTCCCACAATTATCATAAGTTTAGCACTATAGTGAGCGCCTAATACTTTTCTTTATGTCTTTTATATATCCCTCTCCTGAGTGTTGGATACCATCCCTCTGGAGGACTCCTATCACGTATCCTTTAAAGCTGTACACCCTTTACACCAGAGCTGGCTATAGCTCTTTTAAATGTGAGTTTATTGCACATATTTGTTTATTTTTACCCATTTTGGCTTTTATATACTGCACCATTGGGTCTCCTCATTTTTGTCATGCATATAAGCGGGCCGGTTGGACTACTAGCGACATTGAGGACTCTACACCCCAAAAGGCACCTTATAAAGATACTTACTTCTGAGTTAGACCTTAATTTTATTGGACTTTACCTTCAGTTACTCCATCAGAACTTTAGTCCCACCATATCAGTGAGACTGTAATGGACCGTTTTGCACACAAGAGGTTAAAAACCGTTTAGGCGATATTCCCCTTTCCAGATGCGCCGACAGCTACTGTAATCACCAATCTCCTGAACTGCAAACACATAAATTCACCAACTCCCGAACAGGAAATACACGAATACTGGAAACAGCCGAATAGGAAAAGCATACGAACAGCTTACACTCCTGGCAATCGGCATACAATCCAATTCCCCCAATAACGAGACGACTTCGTTTTGAGGGTCAAGCAGAATCTTCAGTTTAATCACACAACCCCTGCTTTTATGGGATTCTCCCATGCAAGGGAGGCACCCACAACAATTAGTACATTAACCAATGCAGTACAAGGTACAACCCACACATCTCCTCCCACCACATTATCTGTTAACATAATTAAACTGTGTACAATTTTCCCCAAGTTTTAGATGTACCCCAAATGCCTAGGATACACCTCTAAAAATGGTGAGCAACATACTCAAAAATCACCCAGATCAGACCAGGGGTTCGGGAGCTATGGAGGTTAAAAGTTTTGACCGACCGCACAGGCAAAGTAGCCGAAAATAGTTCCATGAGGTTTGGCCTTGCGGTCAGTCTCTGTTAGTGCTATAAAAAGTCCTGAATGGCTTGCCATCCGTGGGTTTCCTGGTGTTCGTTAGAATCCCCATGTTAGCATTAGTCTTTCTACCAAATGGCGGCTCGTTCGGTAGTTTCGGCACGAATCCACGGAAGTCTGGAGGTCTCAGCTGGTGTTTGCCTAGTCGAGTGTCCGATTTTAGTTCCAGACACTCGACGGCAAAACACCGCTGTTCAGGAGTTTAAGATGGCCGCTGCCACTTGTTCATTTGATGAACAAAGGCCACCCAGCGTTCGTCAATCAAGCTGCGGTTAACCGCAGCTGCTGGGTGGTCAATTGATGGCACACTCCAGTTCCCAGGTGGTCCCTAGATCGGTACTATGTTCGGTAGATTGAATCTACCGAACACCCCAACAGAAAGGCACGAATAAGCCTTTCTGCAGGGAAAATAAAAGGTTTTAACTGCCGGGCCATAGTCTAAAGGAAGCAGGCGAGCAACCAGGCTTTTCCAGTGCACAGTGGTGAGGTTGGTTCCGCCACAGAGACCAACTACGTTATATTGTTCTACCTAGTCAGACGAACTATTGTACCTTTTATCTATTGGCACAGCCATTTTCCTGTATTTCTTTGTGTTACATGTTCTCTCCTCAGAGGGTTTGAGGGTTACCTTCTGTTACCTTCCCTTTTCTTTTATATATATACAGTGCCTTGCAAAGGTATTCACCCCCTTGACTTTTTACCTATTTTGTTACATTACAGCCTTAAGTTCAATGTTTTATTAATATGAATTTTATGTGATGGATCAGAACACAATAGTCTAAGTTGGTGAAGTGAAATGATAAAAATATATACATAAAACTATTTTTTAGAAATATAAAACAGAAAAATGGCATGTGCGTATGTATTCACCCTCTTTGTTATGAAGCCCATAAAAAGCTCTGGTGCAACCAAATACCTTCAGGAGTCACATAATTAGTGAAATGATGTCCACCTGTGTGCAATCTAAGTGTCACATGATCTGTCATTACATATATACACCTTTTTTGAAAGGCCCCAGAGGCTGCAACACCTAAGCAAACACTACCATGAAGACCAAGGAACTCTCCAAACAAGTTAGGGACAATGTTATTGAGAAGTACAAGTCAGGGTTAGGTTATAAAAAAATATCCAAATCTTTGATGATCCCCAGGAGCACCATCAAAACTATCATAACCAAATGGAAAGAATATGGCACAACAGTAAACCTGCAAAGAGATGGCCACCCACCAAAACTCATGGACCAGGCAAGGAGGGCATTAATCAGAAAGCACAGAGACCTAAGATAACCCTGGCGGAGCTGCAGAATTCCACAGCAGAGACTGGAGTATAGGACGACAATAAGCCATACGCTCCATAGAGTTGGGCTTTATGGCAGAGTGGCCAGAAGAAAGCCATTACTTTCAACAAAAAACAAAATGGCATGTTTTGAGTTTGCGAAAAGGTATGTGGGAGACTCCCAAAATGTATGGAGGAAGTGCTCTGGTCTGATGAGACTAAAATTGAACTTTTCGGCCATCAAAGAAAATGCTATGTCTGGCGCATCACAGCACCCAACACATCACAGCACCCAAAGAAAACCATCCCCACAATGAAACATGGTGGTGGCAGCATCATGCTGTAGGGATGTTTTTTAGAAGCCGGAACTGGGAAACTGGTCATAGTTGAGGGAAAGATGGATGGTGCTAAATACAGGGATATGCTTGAGCAAAACCTGTACCACTCTGTGCGTGATTTGAGGCTAGAACGGAGGTTCACCTTCCAGCAGGACAATGACCCCAAGCACACTGCGAAAGCAACACTTGAGTGGTTTAAGGGGAAACATGTAAATGTGTTGGAATGGCCTAGTCAAAGCCCAGACCTCAATCTAATAGAAAATCTGTGGTCAGACTTAAAGATTGCTGTTCACAAGCGCAAACCATCCAACTTAAAGGAGCTGGAGCAGTTTTGCAAGGAGGAATGGGCAAAAATCCCAGTGGTAAGATGTGGTAAGTTGATAGAGACTTATCCAAAGCGACTTGGAGCTATGATTGCCGCAAAAGGTGGCTCTAAAAAAGTATTGACTTTAGGGGGGTGGATAATTATGCACATTGACTTTTTCTGTTATTTTGTCCCATTTGTTATTTGCTTTACAATAAAATTAAAAAAAAACAACCCAAAAAAACATCTTCAAAGTTGTGGGCTTGTTCTGTAAATTAAATGATGCAAATCTTTAAACAATCCATGCTAATTCCAGGTTATGAGGCAACAAAACACGAAAAATGCCTTTTTTATTGGACTAACAGAATTTTTTTAATGACAAGCTTTCGGGAGAACCTCTCTTTCGCAAGTCTGGAAATGCTTCAGACTTGAGAAAGGGAGGTTCTCCCGAAAGCTTGTCATTAAAAAATTATGTTAGTCCAATAAAAAAGGTATTACAAGATACACATTTTATCTGTTTTTTACATCTACATCACTGGACTAATACGCTACAATCTCTACTTGAACACTATATCTATATATATATATATATATACAATATAATATTCACATCACATTCAAGCAATCTCTCTCTCTTACTGAGGCAATACTAAACGAGATAACAAACCCCCTTAACTATAGTGTATTATTGTATGTTCAATAACTCAATAAGGCTAGCAGCTACCAATGTATAAATATAAACACACAGCCATGGGATAAAGATGGAGATGTTGGCAAAGCAGGAAGTAAAAGGAGCTGGACTAAAGACTTATGGTGTAGTAGTTATGTCTCAATTAAGGTAAGGCATAATGTACACCGGGTGAGTTATGTCTCCATTAAGGTAAGGTAATGTACACCAGGTGACCATGCATATGGAAATTGAGATTGATCAGAAACAGTTTACATACATAGGAAAACAACGTCACCTCATTCTATAAAAATGACATGAATAAACCACTGATGCAGACTTAATAAAATAAACCACTATAACAAATTGTCATAAAACTCTATTAAATATTGATATGAAAATGTATCACACTGCCACCTGGCCCAATTCTAGCATTGCAAGCTGCAAAAATGCCATAGTAACATAACACTCTCAAACAAGCACTTACTGTACATAAAATATAATTCAGTAATATTGTGCAACATTTATTATTTTATCCGACAGACAATGGACTGAGTAATAACTCAGAAATCTTTTAACACAAGATATTTGCCCTTTGACATTTTTGGAAGTCATATTACGCAACTATATTAAGGGTGCTTTACAATTGATTCTCCCAGGCTGTCCATCCTAACTTATCTTGGAAAAATGCCTTGATTTCAATTTAATTTAAAAGTCTGATTGGCTGCATAAACACATAATCTGTCATTGTCCTAGTCAAGCAGCCAGCATTTTGCTCTACTGTCAGAAACACTGAAGCAGGCACAGAAAACCAAAAACAGACACTGGGTATGCTTGTGGGAAAACGCCAAGGCACGAGAGACTTGTTTTTTTTTAATGGAATAAAAAGTCTTCTTTATCTAGAAAGCTGGGATTATTTGCTACATATGTTCAGATGTTGCTTTATTACAAGATACAGATTAATTTGAAGGAAGATAAGAAATGAGATGAAAATGACAAAATACTGAAGTAGAGAATGCTTTCCCTATTAGATAACTAAAGCCTGTCCAAATCAGATTGACAAGCGTGTGTTTGGTTTGGCTGATGATGTGCAACCCATCTGAATTAAATGGGCTGGCAGGTGCAGTATTGGTTTTCAATGTTTTTTAAACACTTGTACTGTACTGCAGTTGAAAGGCTTGAATGTACATGGCTTTAGAGAGTTACAGTTACCTAGGCTGAAAAGAGACATATGTCCATCAAGTTCTGCCTTCCTCACATCTGTTTTTGCTGTTGATCCAACACAGTCTCTTTGTATTATTAGATGTGGCATTAAGATATATTATATATGAGATGTTGTTGTGGCTGGGGCAAAATATTCTATTCCATCTTTCTTCATTGACTCACCGGGGAATGCATATAACATGGGAATAAGAAGCTGTGGTTTCTGAAAACTAATGAGCACTTTACAATATTATCACACTGCTTCTTTATGTCTTACCAACAAATCAATTTCAATTCTAGTTGATTTTCACTTATATATGTCTCACATTTTACCACCAATATAATGAATGTATTAAAATAATTTTTTTAAAATAATATAAATACATAAAAAAACTTTTTTTGGTTTGTTTTTTTGTTTTTTAAAGTTTTCTCATTTGTTTCAAATTCCCTGATTTTGCATCTTTGTTTATCCCTCCACCCCTAGGAAATGATTGACATTTTTCAGTTTACTGTAGCCTTTATTTTCAAAGAAAAAAAAAGAAGCCATTGTTGGTTCCTAAATAATTATATTAATGTTTTGGATTAAACCTTTGAGGAAGACTGTGAGTCAAGGTAGGCACTTGCATTACAATTCTAAGAAACTCTTATATGAGCAAGCAAATCAAGCCTTCCTCCAGTTATGGTTTTGAGAATGGAGTGAGCTGATAGCTACATAAATGTTTGCAAAGTAATTAATTTAGAGGAAATTTTGAGAAAAGGGAGTATGGAGGGCCTACATCATAATATTGTAGGAAACATATGTTGTTGTGGTGCTTGGAAGGTCTATTTAAAGACAGGTGTAGCCCCAGAGGCACTGTATCATAATAATATGTAACTGCATATGTACACAGATTTTTTGTTTCTTTATGAATTATGCATAATGTATTTGAGAAAGGTCAGAATTTGAGGTTCCAGAATTTAGATGTATTTCTTTTTGTAACAAGCATGTGCACTACACTATTAAGCTAATTTTTTTTTAATGTAAGCATAGCATGTGCTTGAAATATAAATTGCGTAGGTTGCATATAAAATTAGGATAAATATTTTGTGTATAGAAACCAGTTCAAAGACACCAAAACAATTGTAATTCAGCAAATTTAACAAGTTTAGTTTATAACGTGAATTATTTAATTTATTGCTATTATTATTGACATTTATATAGTGCAAGCTTTTTCTGCAGTACTTTACAATATGAATTAATCTTTTTTAAAATATAAATAAAAACGTAGAAACCTTTCACCCAGTCTCCATTCAAAAAATCATTGAAAACTCACTTCTTCAAGAAAGCATATAAATTAAACTGTTGTCTGGTTACAATTACATGTCAGTTAGTCCACCCATTGTACAGCGCTATGGAATCTGATGGCGCTATAAATAATAAAATAATAAAAATAAAAATAATAATAGCATAGAAGACACCAGTAGATCTCTTCAAGTCCAGATGTCTTCCTGTATCTGATTATAGAATATTCAAGTGTTCTTCCTTAACCCCACTGAATTGATATGTTAACAAAGGTGTTTGGTATTTGTATTCTATCCAGATAAAGCTGTAATCTTAATATATACACCAGTCTCAAAATACAGTATTACTTTGCATAAATTCATTAATTTATTAATTTATTTAGTACAGTTGTCTATTTATTGTGAATTACCAAAAGATTGTTAAATTTATTAAACCTTATTTATTGTTTATACTTATATTTGTTTGTGTGGTAGCTATGCTGGTGTATTTATGCCATCGCAGAAGATCAATTAATTTGGGAATACATTAAAATAATAATGGACCTTTTTTACCCTGTGACTATTTTGTCCAATATTTATTTAAGGCTGTGCAATCAGCCCGTTATAACAGTTTACGAGGGATCTAGTGTGTAAATGTGGGATGTAGTGTGTGTGTAAAGGATGCAGTGTGTGTGCATGGTGGTGTGGCCTCTGGCTGCAGTAGAGACTGCATTGATTCCTTGCGGCTCCTTTTGACTACTTGCTGATTCATTTTTTTTCTCATCGAACTGCCAAAAGCCTCAACCAAAAATGCAGTTGCTCTTCTCTTCTTGGTATTATGCTGCTGCTACTGCTGCTGGAGGTAATGGACAATGGCAACATGGACACATCTTCCTCAACCATCATGCCTCTCTTTCATTGAAAATCATAGAGTGTTTTAATAAGTCTGTCCCTCTATTATGTCAGGCTGTTTGATAGGAGTGCCAATTTCCCATTAATCCTAGGATCACACAGGGAAGGTAGCATTTTCCACCATATCTAGAGTAGACTTCTATCCTGACATAGACGGTGTGGAAAGCCCTATTTTCTGTTGCTTTTGTCTCAAGAGTTGTGAAGCCCACACGGAAATGCCCAGCAATCCTCCTGCAATGATCAAGTACAGTTTGACCTTTGTATTTGCTTTCTGAAGTGCACCTATTTACTACAAGATGTAGAATGTCTGCCAAACAGTGTACACCTACAAAAGGAATCCTCTCTCAGAGCTTTCACAATGTTAGCAACTCCACTGGTGACCACAAACCCAATGTGCAGATTGGTGCTTGCATGCACATCAACTTAAAACCATTCATCTAAATGCCTTCAATATGTTTGCTGAAGTCTGATTTTCATGAATTACTTCAGCATGTAGAAGGAGAGATTGATAGTCCTGATGCCCTACAGATCCACTCACAGCCTGTCACCACCATGCCGAGGCACTGTTGACTGCCATCAGTATGCCGTCCAGGAGAGGAATGCATGCTGGCTGCTAGAAGCATTCCATTAATCTGTGGTAAAGTGCACCCACTCTGCGGTGAAACTGGGAGGTATCTGACTACATGTGTGTGTGTGCCCGAAACTATGTGTAACTATATATGTGTGCCTATAACTATTGATATGACTGTTTGTCATTGACTATGTATAGTGTCTGTGTGACTTTATGCATTTGTCTGTGCGTGTCTGCATGTGTAACTGTATGTTACATAGTGTATGTGTCTGACTGTTTGCACATGACTACTGTGTGACTGTGTCTATCTGGTTCACTGCATCCTGATGTGTGACCGTGTGTATATGTGACTGTGCATGTTCATGTAACTGTGTGCATCTGTGTGCATATAACTGCATTACTAGGTATATGTACTGTATGTGCAAGTGACTGTATGCATAATTAAGTAAATATTCATATTGTGACTGTGTGTGATTATGTGTCTGTGTATGTGACTGTGCGTGTCCATGTTTGTACATATCTATGTATGCATGCATGCCTCTGTGTATGTATCTGATGAACAAAAAGGGTAAAAGGGTTAACATCACTAATGGGTAAAATCCCCACTCAGCAGTCAGGACAGGAAGTATCAATTAACAACTCTTAAAAATTAAAAATTACCATCCTTCTGGAGAATCCTCAGTCGTTGTTCTCCTTTATCTTCTGCTTCTTCTTTCTTTCTTCCTGTCCTCTAGCATGTAGGAACAGGCCAGGCTTACATTTTATTTTATGCTGACCAGGGAAATATTTTTGAAGGCTCTGCCAGGGTTCAGCCTCTTGTCCTTGAAAACCGGATAAGCAGGACCTATGCAAGGTTACTACCTGGGTGTATCTCTTTTAGTGACCGGTGTCTGACCTAACCTCTCTCCTGGAGGAAATGACAGTGGTCCATGGGGTGCATAAGGAGGCCTCTAGTTCAAGGCATTAGACCAGGTGTAAGCAACCTTCAGCTCTCCAGATGTTGTGGACTACATCTCCCCTAATACTTTGCCAGCATTATTGCTCTAATACCATTATGGGAGATGTAGTCCACGACATCTGGAGTTCTAAAGGTTGCCTGTGCCTGGCCTAGACATTCCTAAGGATTAAGGTTCAAAGTTTAGTCCAATGTTTTATCCTCCGTATCCTCTTAATAATGCTTTGAATGCACCTAATCCTTGCAGTACACTTATGTCTCCCTCCCTTCATAGCATGGGGATTCCCCATTAGTGATCCTGCCCTGTTGACCATGACATAGGAACATTCTTACTCATACTTACTGGAATTTTTTTTTTCTGACCATTTCCATGGCAGCACCCATCAGTGGAGGCTTTATAATAAGACATGGAATTTACTAAGATTTTCTAATTGATACTTCCTGTCCTGACTGCTGAGTGACGTTTTAATCCATGATGCTGCCGTGGAAATTGCTGGTAGAAGAAAATTCTGTTAGGTATGGTTAAGAATGTTCCTATTTGGATACAAAGTAATCACTGCTGTAATGACTTGTGTCTCTTACTGTGCACTAAAACAACTCAGTTGCTCGGCAAGTTGATTGCCTGCAATACCCACTGGGTTTCTTCTACTGAGTAACATTAGAGTTTTGTGGGACTAAGCATGAAAAGAGGAGATGTCACAAATCATCAATTTCTACAACGAGACAGGACCTAGAGATAAAATCAGACTCACTGATGGTTAGATTGACAAGAACATAAAGAGGATTATGTTAGACTTAGAGATAAATAAGTAGAGAAAAATAAGGATTTGATGCAAACCACGGAATTGATGGTAATGAGACTAAATCTCAACTTATAGTAGAATGGAAATATTGCTACTGGGTTCAATTATGTGAGCATAATTCATTAGAGAAGACAAATATCTGAAAGTGCTTGCTGAATTTTTATGAATTTAGACTTGAGGGTGGACAGAATTCTATAAATGACAGATCCTATCTGCTATGAATTTAAATGATGCATTCAATATACTGCAGTATTAACTTTTTCTGTTGATTCTATTAGTATTACATAGAATATTTTATTACAGTGGTATGTAATGTCTACTTATAACTAGGTGTGCCATAATAGGTAGCAGGATAAATGGAATGGCAGACACAGATATAGACAGGCAGATGTTAGGTAGGTGCATAGATAGAAGGATTAATTTGGTTCAGCCAAATCTACCTTCATTGTGAATTTTGGCCATGCAAATGATTCAGGAAAATCTATTTGTATGGACCAAAAGGGTGTAAAATGAGTGAAAACTCACTGCACTGGAAAATGTATACATACATTTCTGTGTATATATATATCATATATATATGTGTGTGTGTGTGTGTGTGTGTGTATCTAATTTGCAGTGGGAAAAATGATTACGATTTCTTGATACCTTGATTTATTCAGCTAATTTTAATTAGGAGTTACTAATCCAGTGTTTTGTGAATACAAATTATAATAAAAGTTACCCCTGCATTTCACATTAACATGTTGACATTGATAACATACAGCCTATTTTGGTAATCTTTTGCCACTGCTAAAGGGTTTGAATACATGCAGGAACAAATAATTGTGGAATGTTTTAAGCATCCTAGTAACAACATAGAATTCAATGGAAATGCAATTTTTTTCCTCAATCACTTGAAAGTTCCTCCCCTCCTTAAAGCAGTCTCGTGTTCAAAACTATGACTGTCAATTCCTTATGTCCTTATAAAGTATCTTCTACTTCTCGTGCAGATTGCTTAACTTCCAGCAGTTCAGCTCAGTCAGTGATGTAAATTACTGAAGAGTACATGCATACTGGCTAGAGAGCAGATAAGGGAGGATGTTTTAGAATAGGTGGTTGCATGGCAAAGGATGCAGGTGTAAGGCAAAGATTTTTTTAACTATTAGTATTTGTGTATGCAAGAATATACAGTATTACAGTATTAATTAGGCCAAATGCTATAATATGCATTAAAGTTTTGTTTATGCCTAGAATGTTCTTCTACTGTTCTATATACTATATCGCTCTCAATAGTGGACTTAATATATATATATATATATATATATATATATATATATATATATATATATATATATATATAGTGATGTCCCGAACGGTTCGCTGGTGAATAGTTCCTGGCGAACATAGCATAGCCCCCTATTCTTTATCATTGAGTAAACTTTGACCCTGTACCTCACAGTCAGCAGACACATTCCAGCCAATCAGCAGCACACCCTCCTTAGCAGACCCTCCCACCTACTGGGCAGCATCCATTTTAGATTCATTCGGAAGCTGAAACCATTTTTTTTTTTCAATTTATAATTTTTTTTTTAGTGCATATAAATGTTACAAGCAGATACTCCCCCCAGCCACTCTGCATTACTGCAGATACTCCCCCCAGATACTCTGTGCTACTGCAGATACTCCCTCCAGACACTCTGTGTTACTGCAGATACTCCCTCCAGACACCATGTGTTACTGCAGATACTCCCTCCAGACACCCTGTGTTACTGCAGATACTCCCTCCAGAAACTCTGTGTTACTGCAGATACTCCCTCCAGACACCCTGTGTTACTGCAGATACTCCCTCCAGACACCCTGTGTTAGTACAGATACTCCCTCCAGACACTCTGTGTTACTGCAGATACTCCCTCCAGCCACCCTGTGCTACTGCAGATACTCCCCCCAGACACCCTGTGTTACTGCAGATACTCCCTCCAGACACTCTGTGTTACTGCAGATACTCCCTCCAGACACCCTGTGATACTGCAGATACTCCCTCCAGACACTCTGTGTTACTGCAGATGCTCCCTCCAGACACCCTGTGTTACTGCAGATACTCCCTCCAGACACCCTGTGTTACTGCAGATACTCGCCCAGACACTGACACAGAGCAGAATAGGGACTGTTCCCCCTACATAGGGTCACTTGGCAGATATGGATTGACACCTATCCTAAGGATCCCTGATACACACTGACACAGAGCAGAATAGGGACTGTTCCCCCTACATAGGGTCATTTGGCAGATATGGATTGACACCTGTCCTCAGGGACCCTGATACACACTCGGGGGAACACCTACTGTCCTCCCCCTAACCCCCACCCCTGCGCGGTGGGTGGGGGCCATAAATCACAATGGGGGACCTACTGTCCTCCCCCCCGCCCCCACCTCTGTGCGGTGCGTGGGGGCCATCAAAATAATGAGGGCGGGGGACCTACTGTCCTCACCCCCGGCCCTTACCCCTGCGCGGGTGGTGGGGACTATAAATCACAATGGGGGAGGACCTACTGTCCTCCCCCCACCCCCACCCCTGGCCCCCACCCCTGAGTGGTGGGTGGGGGCCCTAAATAAAAATCCCCCCACCCCAATCAAAGGTGACCCCTAGTCAACCCCCCCACCCCAAAAGAAGTTACCCCCTACCTGCCCCCCTCACCCTAAAAAATAGTGTGGGGGGAATAAAATAACTAACCTGTAAAGAAAAATTCAAATTACCATTTGACGTCTTCTTTTTTCTAAAATCTTCTTTTTTCAGCCCCCACAAAAAAATAAAAAGCCATAAGAACCGACGCAATTTAAAAAAAAAAAAAACGAGCAAAAAAAAATAATCCATCTTATAAAGCCTTGCCACGCCCTGCAATTAGGCTAAGAACACTTGGATTGGCTGGTTTAAGCCAATCAGAGTGCTCTTTGTCATTTTACACAGCGTGGGAAAATTCCAAAGAACTTTCCCACGCTGTGTAAAATGACACAGGATACTCTGATTGGTTAGATTCCAAGCCCACCAATCAGAGTTCTCTTTGTCATTTTACACAGCGTGGGAAAATTCCAAAGAACTTTCCCACGCTGTGTAAAATGACACAGAACACTCTGATTGGTTAGATTCCAAGCCCACCAATCAGAGTGCACTTTGTCATTTTACACAGCGTGGGAAAATTCCAAAGAACTTTTCCACGCTGGCTTAAACCAGCCAATCAGAGTGTTCTTAGCCTAATTGCAGGGCGTGGCAAGGCTTTATAAGCCTTCCCCCAGCCTGCAGAGCTCAGTCTGCGCGGAGCCCTCCATGGGTGAAGATGGATAATTTTTTTTTGCACTCGTTTTTTTTTTTTTTATTGCGTCGGTTCTTATGGCTTTTTATTTGGGGCTGAAAAAAGAAGATTTTAGAAAAAAAAAGACGTCAAATGGTAAGTTGAATTTTTCTTTACAGGTTAGTTATTTTATTCCCCCTTTACTATTTTTTAGGGTGAGGGGGGTAGGTAGGGGGTAACTTTTTGGGGTGGGGGGTGGGTGACTAGGGGCTTGGGGACAGTAGGTCACCCTCCTATTATTTTTATGGCCCACACCCACCACGCAGGGGTGGAAGCGGGGGGAGGACAGTAGGTCCTCCCCCATTGTGAATTATGGCCACCACCCACCGCGCAGGGGTGGGGGCAGGGGGAGGACAGTAGCCCCCCCCCAGTGTGTATCAGGGTCCCTGAGGACAGGTGTCAATCCATATCTGCCAAGTGACCCTATGTAGGGGGAACAGTCCCTATTCTGCTCTGTGTCAGTGTGTATCAGGGTCTCTGAGGACAGGTGTCAATCCATATCTGCCAAATGACCCTATGTAGGGGGAACCTATTCTGCTCTGTGTCAGTGTGTATCAGGGATCCTTAGGATAGGTGTCAATCCATATCTGCCAAGTGACCCTATGTAGGGGGAACAGTCCCTATTCTGCTCTGTGTCAATGTGTATCAGGGATCCTTAGGATAGGTGTCAATCCATATCTGCCAAGTGACCCTATGTAGGGGGAACAGTCCCTATTCTGCTCTGTGTCAGTGTGTATCAGGGGTTTTGAGGACAGGTGTCAATCCATATCTGCCAAGTGACCCTATGTAGGGGGAACAGTCCCTATTCTGCTCTGTGTCAATGTGTATCAGGGATCCTTAGGATAGGTGTCAATCCATATCTGCCAAGTGACCCTATGTAGGGGGAACAGTCCCTATTCTGCTCTGTGTCAGTGTGTATCAGGGATCCTTAGGATAGGTGTCAATCCATATCTGCCAAGTGACCCTTTGTAGGGGGAACAGTCCCTATTCTGCTCTGTGTCAGTGTGTATCATGGATCCTTAGGATAGGTGTCAATCCATATCTGCCAAGTGACCCTATGTAGGGGGAACAGTCCCTATTCTGCTCTGTGTCAGTGTGTATCAGGGTCTCTGAGGACAGGTTTCAATCCATATGTCAAGGTGTCAATATGTCATATGTCAGGTGTCAATCCATATCTATTGTGATTTAGGAATGTTAGGTGATTTATGCCCTTTATTGATTAAAACCAGACTCTGCATCAACTGTGTAATTTTCCATGGGAGTTTTGCCATGGATCCCCCTCCGGCATGCCACAGTCCAGGTGTTAGTCCCCTTGAAACAACTTTTCCATCACTATTGTGGCCAGAAAGAGTCCCTGTGGGTTTTAAAATTCGCCTGCCCATTGAAGTCTATGGCGGTCCGCCCGTTCGCGGACATTTGCGGAAGTTCGCGTTCGCCGTTCGCGAACCGAAAATTTTATGTTCGCGACATCACTATATATATATATATATATATATATATATATATATATTTAAAATAAAATGTGCTGTATTTCTACTGTAATGTGGAATAATTTTTTAATTTATCAATAAGTACACAGCTTGTTATAGATTACAAAATGCAATAGAGCAAATAACAGACTGAAAAATGTTGTGATACAAATAAAATCATAGTTTTCACATCAATTACAAATAATTCCAACAAACTGGTTTTGAATGCATTTGCTCATCTTGTAAAATCTGCACTTATAGAAATCCTCCATATAAGCATCTGCTCATACCATGGAAGGTAGACCATTTCAAAGAGTGAAGTAGGAGAAAATTGGACAGGTTTTATAGAAGACTCGTTCAACTGTCAGTGCGGTCAATAAAATGAACAATTGTATAGATAACAGAAACACAAAAAATAGAAGATAATGTCTGCTTCATGAACATGTTTGGCCATTTGATTGGAAAGTGGATGTAAAGATGTGAATGGTCCTTGAAGGTACTCGAGCCGTCTTTTATACAGTAAGTCTTTGCATAATTAACACAATAAATGTGCTAAGAGATCTTCAAAATGATTTTTTTTTTACTTTCTCAACAGGAATTTCAGCAAATATGGAAAAAATAGAAGAAAACAATTGTGATGGTCCTTTCAGCTGATTTGAGAGCAAGCCATCAATATTGTGCATAAATAGGTTTACTATCTATAACTAACATTCCCAAACGAGAGATGGGTACTATCAAAGTAATTAGTTTTGTTGAGCGAAGAACATTGATACAATGTATATTGTATATAAAACATTGTTAATACAGAGACACAGCAATGCAATCTTTTTGAAGAATGGTAACTGTTATATTTGAGCATAGGATAAAGAAACCTATGTATCACAGAAGTGCCTTAAGGCAGAATATTGCAGATTTTGAGAGTCCTCAGGGTGTCAACAGAACAGAGGGAAATGAAAGAATAGGCCCACTGTTGAACTCTTCGCTTCTGGAATGTGACACTTGAAGTGGACATCTCAAAGATGACAGGCAGGTGTAGTACAGAGACTATGCTGAATAATTCTTTTACTTATTCGAGAATTATAATTCCTACCTAAATCATTAATTCTCAACCAGGAAAAAAAGACGTTACATAGCTAACATGGGAACATCAGAAGAGAGTGCCCATATGCAAGTTGTTGTAGATAATGTTTCTCTCATTCATATAATCTGCTTCTTTCCGCATGTATCATTTTAAATATAGTCTTCAAAAACATATATTGTTAAAAATATTATATATTTTACCCCAAAATTTGAAATCCATCATCTACAAAGCATTTTTAATGTCATGTTATATGAAATATTATAATGTATATGATTTACTTACATTATTATTATTATTATTATTATTATTATTATTGCCATTTATATAGCGCCAACTGATTCTTTAGCGATTTACAATATTATAACAGGAGGATTTAGCTATAAATAGCACAATTACAAGTAAACGTAAAGGAACGATAGATTGAAGAGGGCGCTGCTCAAACGAGCTTACAGTCTATAGGGGTGTAAAACACAATAGGACAGGTAATAGCAATGAAAATAGGTTGGAGTGAAGCAGCGCTGGAGGAGAAAGTAGAGTGCTGCCCTTTAGGAGAGAGCAAGAGACAGGTATGTGAGGTAGAGGTTACTCTGGGAGGCCATATGCTTTCCTAAAGAGATGGGTTTTAAGGCACTTCTTAAACGATTGAAGACTAGAGGCAGTGGCGGATCCAGAGCCTGATCTCGGGAGGGGCACTTGTAGATTATTTAAATAAATAATCCAGACACAATAACCACTACAGCTCAGTGTAGTGGTTATTGTGCCAATAGTGCCGAGACCCCCTCCCAGAGTAAGTAGTCAAACTGTTTAAGAACAGTTTGACAACTTACCTGAGGTCCTCTGGGAAATGGGGCTGTAGTAGGGCAGAGGAGCAGTGGTATGTGTGAGTGGTGCAATGTGTGAGGGGTGCAGTGTGTGTGTGCGTGAGGGGGACAGTGTGTTAGCAGTGTGTGTGTGAAGGTTGCAGTGTGTAAGTGAGGGCGGCAGTATATGTCAGGGGTGCAGTGTGTGTGTGGTTCAGTATGTGTGTGTGACAGTTACAGTGTGTGTGTGTGTGTATTGCAGTGTATGTGTGTATGGGGGACAGTGTATGTGTGGGGGCAGTGTATGTGTGGGGGAAATGTATGTGTGTGGGGGCAATGTGTTTATGGGGGGCAGTGTGTGTATGTGGGGGCAATGTTTGTGTATGTGGGGGCAGTGTATGTGTGTGGGGGCTGTGTGTATGGGGGCAGTGTGTGTATTGGGGCAGGGGCAATGTGTGTGTGTATGGGGGGCAGGGGCAATGTGTGTGTTTATGGGGGGCAGGGGCAATGTGTGTGTATAGGGGGGCAGGGGCAATGTGTGTGTGTGTGTGTATGGGGGGCAAGGGCAATGTGTGTGTGTAAGGGGGGCAGGGGCAATGTGTGTGTGTATTGGGGCAGGGGCAATGTGTGTGTATGGTGGGCCAGGGGCAATTTGTGTGTATGGGGGGCCAGGGGCAATGTGTGTGTGTGTATGGGGGGCAGGGGCAATGTGTGTGTGTATGGGGGCAGGGGCAATGTGTGTGTATGGGGGGCCAGGGGCAATGTGTGTGTGTGTGTATGGGGGGCAGGGGCAATGTGTGTGTGTATGGGGGCAGGGGCAATGTGTGTGTATGGGGGGCCAGGGGCAATGTGTGTGTATGGGGGGCCAGGGGCAATGTGTGTGTGTGTATGGGGGGCAGGGGCAATGTGTGTATGGGGGGCAGGGGCAATGTGTGTGTGTATGGGGGGGCAGGGGCAATGTGTGTGTGTGTATGGGGGGGCAGGGGCAATGTGTGTGTTTATGGGGGGGCAGGGGCAATGTGTGTGTGTGTATGGGGGGCAGGGGCAATGTGTGTGTGTATGGGGGCAGGGGCAATGTGTGTGTGTGTATGGGGGGCAGGGGCAATGTGTGTGTGTATGGGGGGCAGGGGCAATGCGTGTGTGTGTATGGGGGTAGGGGCAATGTGTGTGTGTGTATGGGGGGCAGGGTCAATGTGTGTGTGTGTATGGGGGGCAGCGGCAATGTGTGTGTGTGTATGGGGGGCAGGGGCAATGTGTGTGTGTGTATGGGGGGCAGGGGCAATGTGTGTGTGTATGGGGGGGTAGGGGCAATGTGTGTGTGTGTGTATGGGGGGCAGGGGCAATGTGTGTGTGTGTGTATGGGGGGCAGGGGCAATGTGTGTGTGTGTGTGTATGGGGGGCAGGGGCAATGTGTGTGTGTATGGGGGGCAGGGGCAATGTGTGTGTGTGGGGGGGGGGGGGGCAGGGGCAATGTGTGTGTGTGTGTATGGGGGGCAGGGGCAATGTGTGTGTGTATGGGGGGCAGGGGCAATGTGTGTGTGTATGGGGGGCAGGGGCAATGTGTGTGTGTGTATGGGGGGGCAGAGGCAATGTGTGTGTGTGTATGTATGGGGGGCAGGGGCAATGTGTGTGTGTATGGGGGGCAGGGGCAATGTGTGTGTGTATGGGGGGCAGGGGCAATGAGTGTGTGTATGGGGGGCAGGGGCAATGTGTGTGTGTATTGGGGGGCAGGGGCAATGTGTGTATTTATGGGGGGCAGGGGCAATGTGTGTGTGTATGGGGGGCAGGGGCAATGTGTGTGTGTATGGGGGGGCAGGGGCAATGTGTGTGTGTATGGGGGGCAGGGGCAATGTGTGTGTGTATGGGGGCAGGGGCAATGTGTGTGTGTATGGGGGGGCAGGGGCAATGTGTGTATGATAAGAAGGATGGGGGGCTTATAATATGTGTTTTTTTATATTTAATTAAAATAAATATATTTATGTCCCCCCTCCCTTCTTACCTTTACTGTGAGGAGGGGGGGACATCTTTCTTTCCCTGGTGGTCCCAGTGGGGATTCATTGGTGGTCCCAGTGGTAGGAGTGAACTCTAGCCCGCGCTCAGGATAGGTATTACAGTAGCATGTTTAAGGTCAGCAGGGACAATGCCAGAAGAGAGAGAGAGCAGTTCAAGATGTGTGTTAAGGAAGGCACAAGACAAGGGGAGAGAGATCTGGTAAGAAGAGATGGGACAGGATCAAGCAGGCCAGTGGTGGTGTGAAAGAGGAAAGGAGAAGAGCAGCCACCTCTTGTTCAGTAGCCGGGAAGAAAGTCTGAAAGGTAGGAAAGGCATGATCAATGTGTGGTTGAGAAAGAGAAAGGCAGGGTGGGGAGAATTCTTTCCTTAGCTGTTCAATCTTGTCGTTAAAGTAGCATTCAAAGCTCTCAGCTGTAAGGTTAGTTTGAGGGGTGGCCACAGCATGGTGAAGAAGAGAGGTAAAGGTGTCAAAGAGACGTCTGGGATTGCGGGAGCTTGAACTAATGACAGATGAAAAGTATGGCGAGGGCAATGGCTGCGCTGTATGAACATTATATGAATCTATAATGGAGAAAGTCTGACTGGATGCGAGACTTCCTCCAGGAGCGTTAAGCACCTTGGGAGCATCTTTGCAGGTAGCGTGTTGATTTAGTATGCCATTGTTTTGGGTGTGTCCTCCTCAAGGTGCATGTTTGGAGCAGGGCTGCAGCGTTCAAGGCAGAGGTGAGGGTAGTGTTATATGTGGAGCCAGTGAGGGACTGGAGACGGCAGGGATGGATAGGAGTTGTGAATCAATATCAGCTGACAGCTGCTGGAGGTCAATAGAATTAAAGGAGCACTATAGTGCCAGGAAAACAAACTCGTTTTCCTGGCACTATAGGGTCATTAGGTCCCCCCCACCTTCAGGGCCCCCCTCCCGCTGGGCTGAAGGGGTTAAAACACGTTCAGCCACTTACCTTTCTCCAGTGCCAGGCTCCCTCTGTGCTGGGGAGCTCTCCACCCCCTGCTGACATCAGATCCGAATGTGCATGCCCGGCAAGAGCCGCGTGCGCATTCAAACAGCCCATATGAAAGCATTACTCATTGCTTTCCTATGGACGTCCAGCATCTTCTCACTGTGATTTTCACAGTGAGAATCGCGGGAGCGCCTCTAGCGGCTCTCAGTGAGACAGCCACTGGAGGCTGGATTAACCCTCAGTGAAACATAGCAGTTTCTCTAAAACTGCTATATTTTCAGCTGTAGGGTTAAAACTAGAGGGACACACACACACACACACATTTTTCTCTTTTTTTTTATTGTTTCTGGGGTTCTATGCTCTTATCCTCTAAATATTTATTCTGTTTTCATATTGATCTGCTACTTCACATATGTTGTTTCCTTGTTCAGTTTTGTTTTCCCAAACTCTTATTTAAAACACATGTATACATATATATATATTTAGACATTATTTAAATAAAAGCAGAAGCTTTATTATAACTTCAAGATATGTTGTCTTTCTCTGAAACCAGCATACAAAGCCATTAATCTAAAGCTTTGTTAGCAAACAATGTAGCACAAAATTAGAACTAAAAATGTACCATAGCGTTGTAGGAGTACAATACAAATTCAAGAAAGGATGTAAGGGAAATTTTAGAGTTATCACCTGCAGTTATCCATGAACTTGAAAATATGGTTTTGCATAAACATATATCGAGAACAGAATAAACATTACAGAAAAATAAATAGCCTTAATGAGAAACAGATTTTAAAAGCAATTTGTACAAAACGATAACAGTTTGGGCTGAGTGGTTTAATGGGATAACTGCATTAATGGATGCCATTGTAGCCTTCCATTTCTTTATTTTGTCCTCCCATTTTAATATTAATGTTCAACAATTCCTGATCTCCAGAATTACTTTATTCTCTAGTGTGAAGAGGAAACAATAAGGAAATGTCTTACTATAGTTTGTCACTGCTACTTTGTAAGCTGATCACATTAGTACTAGAAACATACAATACAGAATTCAATGAAACATTCATGGATATATGCATTGACAAGCGTACATTTAATTATTTTTGTGATATTAAATGTTATTTTTCTTGTGTGTGTTGTTTCAGCATTTAATAAATTATATTTAAAACAGAAACTTTGTTTTTGTTTTATTAAATATATTCAACTATCTTTACCGTAAAAGATCATCCTAGTATTCTACATCATAAATATTTTAACTAGTGAAAAATGCTTTAACCCCTTAAGGACGTAGGACGGTTCAGGACCGTCATCGGCATTTTTTCATTGCCGACCGACGACGGTCCTGAACCGTCCTAAATTTAAAATGTACTTACCCGATCGCCGTCGTTCCCCCGGCGGCGATCGGCATTGGTCCCGGTGTGGGGAGACTGCCTGCAGCCCAGACAGTCTCCCCACGGCGAATTAGGACCCACGTGGCCATGTGATCGCCCAACAGGGCGACCACATGGTCACAATAGGTGTCCATGTGTCTGCCTGCAGGGGGACTGTCTGTGCTGACAGGCAGTCTCCCTGCTGCTGTAAAATCATAAAAAAAAATGTAAGTTATAGTTAATAAAAAAAATATTATTATATATGTGTATATATATATGATATATAGACATATATTATATCTATATAATATATGTCTATATATCATATATATAATGTCATACTAAGTGTATTTTTATATTAATATGTACATATATTAATATAAAAATACACTTATAATTAAATTACACACGTATATATATAATATATACAACAACTATATATATTGTATATATATATTATTATAAAATACAAATAATAAGTAATTTAAATTAAATTAAACATGTAAAAATAATAATAAAAAATTTTAAAAAAATTATATATCTATACGAAATTTTATTCTAACTGTATTTTGATATTAATATATATATATATTTATATCAAAATACACTTAGAATGAAATTGTATATACATCTATGTATATATAAATAAATAAAAAGAATACGAACTATTCATATGTCCATATACAAAATGATATAAATAATTATATAAATATACACGTAGACTTCAAATATAGAAATATGCATATATATTTAAATTCTACGTGCGTATTTATGTAATATTTTTACATAATTAAGTTATTTTATTGATTGCAATTTAAGGGACCTGCCTGCCAACCCAGGCCGAAAGTCCAGAGAATTTAATTTGCTATCACTGTATTTTACCCTTTAACGTTCTACGACACCCTAAAACCTGTACATGGGGGGTACTGTTTTACTCGGGAGACTTCGCTGAACACAAATATTAGTGATTCAAAACAGTAAAACATATCACAGCAATGATATTGTCAGTGAAAGTGACTTTTTTTTTGCATTTTTCACACACAAACAGCACTTTTACTGATGATATAATTGTTGTGATACATTTTCCAGTTTTGAAACACTAATATTTGTGTTCAGCAAAGTCTCCTGAGTATAACAGTACCCCCCATGTACAGGTTTTATAGCGGTTTTGAAAGTTACAGGGTCAAATATATGGGTCAAATATTTTTACATTGAAAATGGCCAGGTTGGTTACGTTGCCTTTGAGAGCGTATGGTAGCCCAAGAATGAGAATTACCCCCATGATGGCATACCATTTGCAAAAGAAGACAACCCAAGGTATTGCAAATGGGGTATGTCCAGTCTTTTTTAGTAACCACTTAGTCTCAAACACTGGCCAAAATTAGCGTTCAATTTAGTTTTTTACTTTTTTCACACACAAACAAATATGAACGCTAACTTTGGCCAGTGTTTGCGACTAAGTGGCTACTAAAAAAGTCTGGACATACCCCATATTGAATACCCTGGGTTGTCTACTTTAAAAAAAATGATGTACATGTGGGTTGTTATTCACAGATTTATGACAGATAATAATGTTACAATGTCCCTATTGATACATTTTAAAAATGTATGTTTTGAAACTGCAATATCCTACTTGTAATTATAGCCCTATAACATGCAAAAAAATAGCAAAAAGCATGTAAACACTGGGTATTTTTAAACTCAGGACAAAATTTTGAATCTATTTAGCAGTTTTTTTCATTTGCTTTTGTAGATGAGTAAAAGATTTTTCACATAAAAGTCAAAAAACATGTATTTTTTAAAATTTTTCATCATATTTTTTCATTTTTAAAAAATTCAATTACATGAGATTATATAAATAATGGTATGTAAAGAAAGCCCCCTTTGTCCTGAAAAAAAACAATATATAATTTGTATGGGAACAGTAAATGAGAGAGCGGAAAATTACATCTAAACACAAACACCACAAAAGTGTAAAAAGATGCCTGGTCGCAAATGTACAACATCGCAAAAACAGTCCGGTCCTTAAGAGGTTAAATGATGAGGGAGAATGTTAATGGTTATTGAAACTCATACTAAAGTAGTGTATATTAAAGTACAGATATTTCATTAGAAAACTCTCCTGCATTATCTGTTTATATAGTTGCATATCTCAAACAGATGTATCAAAAAATGTTATATACTGTATCCTGTTGCTTAGCAATACAAGCTTCATCATTACGTGGATCTTCTTAGACAGTTACTATTTGGTTAAGAAAACCATGACATTCCTGGGAATTGCCTCCAAAATGAGGAGGAGGTGATAAGGATATTGCGGGAGCATTATACACAATGGGAACAATAGGAGGGGGTGGATCTAACGGTGGTTCATTAGGCTGAAGATGAGCCATATGGGCTAGGAGCGCTTTGGAAAGCCTGTGCAAATAGATCCATATGGTGCTAATTTTCCTCCAGCCTCCTCTCGCAAGCCAACACATGCTGATATATTTCTGCAGGGTCCATGTCCCTGTCATAATGTCACGACTACTAGTGACCCAACACGCAGAATTATGTAAATACAAAATACATACACCGGGCCTTAGAATGGCCAGAATTAACATAAGAGAATAGTAAAAAACAATCCAAAGTCAAGTTTACAGAAATATATGATAAATGTAGAACTAGCCAAAAGTCAGGATACCAGAAGTAGGGAAAGTCGAATATAAGCCAAAGTCAAATAACAGAAAAACGTGACCCATCTTCAGGGAGGATCCATCCAGGTAAGTGATTCTTTCCCCTGTCGGCGCGACCATCCAGCTTATGTGTGGCTGCGCCAACCAGGGACTTCAGTGCGGCTAGAGTATCAGCGTGACTGCACTGATCAGGGGCGGTCACGCCGATACAACCTCCCAGCTCCGATACACTAACTACTGACATTCTCCAAAGATCAATTTTGGAGAATATCAGTTTTTCTTTACCAGTGCTAGGCAGCCAACATAAAGGAACACTATTGCATTAGAAATACAAATATGTATTCCTAATGCTATAGAGCCCTAGTAGTCATTTAGGTGACTAGGTCCCTGTTCCGCAGCAAATAAATGGTTAATTAACCATTTAATTAACCATTTATTTGCTTACCTTAATCCAGCGCGGGCTCCCTCGGCACTGGTGACCTCTCCTCCATTGACGTCAGCTTCCAAGTAGAGACAAATGCGCATGCGTGGCCAGAGACGCGCACGCATTCACACCCACCCATAGAAAAGCATTACTCAATGCTTTCCTATGGTGATCTATTTTGACACTGGACTCCATGAGGACATCCAATGTCAAATACATGTGATTTACTCCGTGTAAATTGCGGAAGCGGCCTCTAGTGACTGTCAAGGAGACAGCCACTAGAGACTGGATTAACCTTGCAGTGTAAACATAGCAGTCTGAAACTGCTATGTTTTCAGCTACAGTGTTAAACCTAGGGAGACCTGGCACCCAGACAACTTAATTGAGCTGAAGTGGTCTGGGGGCCTATAGTGGTCCTTTAATATCATGCAGACTGCAGTGGCCATAACATCAACAAGAAGGACCAGGGGAAGATGAACAAATACCAAGAGCTGAAATGGGATCTAGAAAGGATGTGGAAAGTGAAGGCAGTAGTAGTGCCAGTTGGAATCAGAGTACTCAGTAGTGTAATTCCTAAATTGGGGGAGTGGCTTCAACAGATTCCAGGCGAGACATCTGAGATCGCTGTCCAGAAGAGTGCAGGTCTAGGAACCGCTAATATACTATGTAGAACCCTCAGGATCCCAGGCAGATGGTAGTGGACCTAAGAATAAGGAATACACGAAAAATGAATACTACAAGAAGGGTGAGAAAGTTGATATTTAATTCTATATTCACAATAAACATTATTAACATCTCGTGAAAAGGACATCACATTTCTATGTGAGAAATCTAAGGTGGTGGAAAACTGCAAAGCGATTACCAAAGGAATATATATATATATATACAGTAAATTATGGTAATTCCTTTGTGGTTTGCCACCATCCTATATTTCTCACATAGAATTATGATGTCCTATTCATGAAATTTAATTATTTTTTACACTGTTCTCAGGAAATTTAAGTTTGTCTTATTTATTCTAGAGAGTCTTGGTTGTTTTTCATAAAATCTCATAAATTCACCAAGATGTGGAAGTGATAAATTAATATATTAGCTAGGGTCACGTAAATTAATTCTAGAAAAAGACAAAATTGAAAATAGAGAAAACTAAATACTCTCTGATATGTTATTGCTTTTAGAGCCATTACTCATTCACACTCACTTATACACACTAATTCTCAGCGCGTGCGCACACACACACACACACACACATTTTCAGAGAATATTCTCAGATACCAACTACCAAATATCACAGGGAGTTACTGGGTATAGCAACAGGTAGTCACTGTCTACAGCTATTGAAAGCTAATCATTAGGTAGCAGCTAATAGCTCGGATTATGCTCTACTTGAGCTGCTATCTACTATTTGCCAACTGGTTTCTGATTGGTTCACAACCTGTTTGCTACTCATTATCAAAACAAATTAACAACAGACTCTGGCATGGTTGAAAGCGGTTAATGACCATACATTCTATTGAATGAAAATCTTGTTCCAACCACGTTAGTACTTTTTACTGCCATATAGGTCAGGAATGTGTTTTTGTACTTATCAGCAAGTTGATATGTGAGTGGTTGTTATCTGTAGCACAGCTGCTATTAGTGGCAGACTAGAAAAATTTTGCAAGAAGATCGCAAACCTGGTGGTAATTTTTAGCCACTAGGAGATTCAGCTGTTGTTAATAGCAGTAGCTTGCAAATGCTATTTAAAGATTATAAACATACCCAAAGTAGATTAATTGGCTAAATTGTATCCACAATTATGTTGCAAATCATTTCTCATAATACCAAAAAAGTTTTGTTGTGCATGAGCCAGTGAGAGAGACCTAACCACAATGTTCATTTGATAAAAAAAACTAAAAGCCTAAAATGTGTGAACTTATCTTATAGATACTAAATCAGGGGTGCCCGAAAGCTAGATTCCCCAGATGTTGAAGAACTACAACTTCCATGATGCTCTGCATACCTTTAGAATGACAAAGCATCGTGAAAGCTGTAGTTTTAAAACATCTGCAGATCTACCTTTTAGGCACCTCTGTACTAAATGATGCAGTCAGTGACAGGAGATTACATTATATCAACATCTCGAGAACGTTTTCAAAGTAAATTAGCTAATATGCCTATGCATATTTTTGTTGATCTATTAATTGTTGATTAATTAATAAACATAAATCAACAGTAATGGATGAAAATATGGTAGTGGTTGCTAATCCTTACCTTCATCATGTTATAACTAACTTCAATATTAACTTTAAAATTTAACTGAGAGTAACAAGTACGACCTTAAATATTACGAAATGCATTACTTGTGTATTGCATGAATAATTCCACAGCTGCAATTATTAGGATACATTTCTATTGCAGATTGCTTGACAAGATCACAATGGTAATTATGTCAGAATGAAATAAATAATGAGTTCACAATGAAATATGCCATTAGGAACAGAAAGAGAAAGCTCATATGAAATTAATGTATTTAGTAGAGTATGATAATGAAATAAAAAAAAAAGTTGTTCGGAACTGTGGAATATAAAATGTTCTAAGGGACTATGGATATTTTTTTTTCTTTTAAAATGCAGACAATCTATGTACTATGTAATTTAATATAGTTTATTCACAGGATAATCCCACTGCTAAGCCCTTTCATTTTATTGTGTAGAAAAATTAACTTCATTTATGACTTTATTAGACCCACAAAAAATTATCTGTAATGCAAAAAATTCTAAAATGGACAGCTCATTAATAGAACTAGGTTATATAATAGTTTAAAGGGAAACTCCAGTGCCAGGAAAACGATCCGTTTTCCTGGCACTGGAGGGTCCCTCTCCCTCCCACCCCCCAATCCCCAGTTGCTGAAGGGGTGAAAACCCCTTCAGTGACTTACCAGAGGCAGCGACAGGTCCCACGTCGCTGCTTCCTCCTCCCCCGCCCAGTGGTGTATCCTGGTTTTGTGCTGCCCTAGGCAGGACAAAACTCAGGCTCCCCCCTCCTGCCCGCGCCACCCCCACCCAACCCTTCCCCCTCCCTTCTAAATACACACACACACATTCGCTGACAGATACACATACACTAGCTAACAGACACACACTAACAGACACACACACTAACAGACACACACACACACACTAACATACATACATACACACACTAACAGACACACACACACAAACAGACATACATACACATACTAACAGACACACACACACACACACACACACTAACAGACATCCATACACACTAACAGACACACACACACACTAACAGGCATACATACACACACTAACAGACATACATACACATTAGCAGACACACACACACTAACAGACATACACACACTAACAGAGACACACAGACACTAACAGAGACACACACACACTAACAGACACACACACACTAACAGACATACACACACACACTAACAGACACGCACACTAACAGACACACACACACACTGACATACACACACACTAACAGACACACACACACTAACAGACATACACACACACACACTAACAGAGACACACACACACTAACAGACACACACACACTAACACACACACACACACACACACACACACTAACAGACACACACACTTACAGACACACTAACAGACACACACACACACTAACAGACACACACACTAACAGACACACACACACACACTAACAGACACACACTAACAGACACACACACACACACTAACAGACACACACACACACACACACACACACTAACAGACATACACACACACTAACAGACACACACACACTAACATACACACACACACACACACACACACTAACAAACACACACTAACAGACACACACTAACAGACACACACACACACACACTAACAGACATACACACACACTAACAGAGACACACACACACTAACAGACACACACACACTAACAGACACACTAACAGACACACACACTAACAGACACACACACTAACAGACACACACTAACAGACTCACACACTAACAGACACACACACTAACAGACATACACACACACTCACATATTTAACACATTTGTTTTTTAAATGTAACCCCCCCAGCCTCCTTACCTTTGGAAATGCTGGGGGGATGTTCTCTTCCTCCTTGGTGGTCCAGTGGCTGCTGGGCGGCATTGGCGGGCGGCTGGCTGGCGAGGGAGCACTTCCCATGAGCTGTTTACTAAGCTCCCTCGCGCGTCGCAGAGTGAGGCTGGGAGGCGGAGCCGGAATATGACGTCATATTCCGGCTCCCAGCCTCACTCTGCGGCGCGCGAGGGAGCTGAGCAGACAGCTCATGGGAAGTGCTCCCTCGCCAGCCTGCCGCCCGCCAATGCCGCCCAGCAGCCCGCCGGCATGTCTGTTAGCCGCAAGGCTAACAAGACATTTGCCTTGGGCATTTGGGGGCGGCTTTTTTTGCCGCCCCCTGGGAAATGCCGCCCAAGGCAAATGCCTTGTTTGCCTCGCGGCTAATACGCCTGTGCCCCGCTGCTCCTCCTTCTGCTTACGTCGGCTGGTGGGCGAGACTGATCTCGCCCGCCGGCCGAGGAGACATAATGCGCATGCGCGGCAATGCCGCGCATGCGCATTAGCGCACCCCATAGGAAAGCATTGAAAATGAATTTCAATGCTTCCCTATGGGGAATAGAGCGACGCTGGAGGTCTTCACACAGCGTGAGGATGTCCAGCGATGCTCTAGCACAGGTTTCCTGTGCTATAGAGCAGGAAGTTTCCTCTAGTGGCTGTCTAATAGACAGCCACTAGGGGAGGACTTAACCCTGCAAGGTAATTATTGCAGTTTAAAAAAAAAAAAAAAACTGCAATAATTACACTTGCAGGGTTAAGTGTAGTGGGAGTTGGCACCCAGACCACTCCAATGAGCAGAAGTGGTCTGGGTGCCTGGAGTGTCCCTTTAAGTCAATCCAACAGAGTCATTTTAATTATTCACTAGAGTATGAATGGTCAGAAATTCTAAATGAATTCAAAAATAAATTTAGGCTATTTTAGGCCAAAATAGTTGAACTGGAACTAGCTTTGATTTCCCCCCAAATTTGGCAATGGTGAAATTTGAAATTGAATTTGAATTCCTGACAATTCACACTTTTTACTTCAAGAACCATGACCACTTCACTGATTTGAAATTGTCTCCGTGCTTGAAATCTGTATGTGCAGCATTATTATATGAGTGTAACCCCTTTGCTTCCAAAGGTGCAACTCCACCTCCACATTATTAGCCCTGAACTAGTGTTCTGTACTTTCTAATGTCACTTCTGTGTATATATCTATGCATAGTAGGTCATTAATTGGCTGAGAGCAATCAGCTGTTGCTCTCAGTCAATTATTGACTGATGGGATCGGCATCTAGGTTACTGCAGAAGATCGATGTAGTTCAGCTGCCATGTGGAGACCTTTGGCGTCTGACAGTTCCAGGTAAGATGGCCAACCGCTGTTACTAGGGAACGGTCCCAGGGTACTTCTACCATCATATCCACTACAGTGGGTTGTAGTTGTTATTATGATAGAAGTAACCCTTTAATAACCTTGAACATTTACAGTAACTGAAAAAAGCATACTGGAGTGTATTCACTGTGCAGCTAGTTTACACCTGAACTGCCATTTTGGAGAAAACAAACAAACTGCAACTATCATGAGAGTGTGCATTTATTGAAATTATAAAAAATATTTTAATTTATGATTTATAAGCTATACACGTGTCATGCCATTTGTATATAGTCAAAACAATGCTTTTTTTTCAAATATGTAGAATATTCAAGAGCCATATGAGTTCTGCTTTAATCAACGCTTATTTTAATGGAAAACTTGTGAGCAATGATTGCTGGTTTGTTTCTGCCATGACATTTGCTGAGCATCATAAGAAATGTGGTTGAAAAGGATGTTATAGTGCTAAGGTTGGTCATCACCCGTGTAGGGAAGAAGTGGGTTCTAATCACACTTCATAGTAAGATTTAAGTATACTACTTAATTATTGTGATTTTGAAAGAGTATCTGGTACTCCATCTTTGTAGCACCATCAAAAGAGTGGTGCTAAATTCGAAAGTGATTTTCAACATAGCAAAAGGTTGTTGACCACAAAGGGCAAGGCAAATCAGAATTTCTACAAATTTATAGTAGAATGTCTGTGAACCTGTTCTATATAGTGTTTAGCTCGCCATGTCTGATGGGCGCTTGCTTCTGCTTTAAGTTTCCATTTAGAAAAGGTTAGATGTCAAGAATGAATCTTTGCCTGTTCTCCAGGTGTATAAACACTGTTAAAATGTTAATGGTATTCATGAATTGTAAAGCTCAGAGGTTTCCCCTTAAAGTAGACGCTAATGGAATGGAAATTCAACCGTGTCTTCTTGCTTCCCAAGCTGGCTGAGTCACTGAGGCAAAAAGAGCTGGATTTAACAACAGCTTCTGGCAGGCGTTGCGGAAACTGAAGGAGAACAGAAAAATAAATAAAATAACATTTAAAGCAGTAGAAAAATCAAAAGACATATCTTTCGACTCACCTCCTCTGGAAAAGGTTTCCAGTTATTTTAACAAATCTTACCCTTTAACCCTGTCAGTGCCAGATCGATGAGCAGTCAAGCACTCCATTACACAGCAATGCGTTGTGCATCCCTCAGGTATTTAAAGGATTAATACATCTCCTTTGGTCGATGTTATCGTAACACTTTCACCTGCTCTATATAATTTGCATATACTGCCTGGTTGGTATAATTTCCTTTCATGCAACAGGAATAAACTGCCTGCAAATTTTACAGTTAAATAGTCTCACTCGGATTTTGATTTTACATAGTTACATAATTACATAGCTGGAAAGAGACTTGCGTCCATCAAGTTCAGCCTTCCTCACATATGTTTTTGCTGTTGATCCAAAAGAAGGGAAAAAACCCAGTCTGAAGTGCTTCCAATTTTGCAACAAACTAGGAAAAAATTCCTTCTTGACCCCAAAATAGCAGTCAGATGTCTCCTTGGAACAAGGAGCTATTACCCCACTCATTAGAAATTATATCCCTGTATATTTGGTTTTTGGAAGTATTTATCCAATTGCTGTTTAAACATCTGTATGGACTCTGATAAAACCTTTAAAAACACTTTACAGTTTGTTCTTTTTGCTGTAGGTAACAACTAAAATGTAAATAGATATTAGGAATGGTTAATTTAAAACAAACCTACAATTCTTGTTGATTCAGCCTCTCTGTTTCCATTGATTTATACATAAAATTTTCTCTAAAAATACTCATTCTGTCGTACTTTGCATCATCTTTAATACTACCATAAAGGTACTGATTCTAACTTACAAAGCCCTCAACAATTCCACTCCTCACTGCATTTCCTCTTTTGTTAAACAATACACCCCTTCAGTCTAAAAATGTCCTTTTTCTGTTCATTCACACATTGCTAAATCTTACCTACAGAAATTCTCAAGGGCTTCACCAGTCAGATAGAACGCCCTGACATCACCTATTAGAGTTTAACCTAGCCTTTGGTCCTGTAAAATTTAACTAAAAACTTACCACCTTAGGAAGCTTGGAAGCTTATCATCTTCTTAGGTGTATCTTCTCTCATTGCCTCCCTATTCCTTTCCATAGTCAATTTAACTTACTTTTTCCACACTATAGTTCTTCCACAAACAACATATATAAGCTTAACAAGACATGGCCATCACATCTGTCAACCTCTGCTCTCATCTGACACAGTGTCCATTCTCTTGAGTTGCTTTACCTATTCCTCCTAGAATGTAAGTGTAACGGAGCTTCCTGTACCCCGGTTGGGTACCTCCGCCGACGGATGCTCCTAGTGCTCACTGAGGACTTCAAGCACTCCACCAGACAACATCAGCACTGCAGTCCCCACGTCCAACATTACAACTTGGCTGGGAACTCGCCGTCCTCCACCCACCCTGAACCCAAGACCAGGACCCAGCTTCCAGTGGGTGAACCTCTCCCACTCCAGAGAGCAAAGCAGGAACAGCTCTTAAAAGAAATCCCAGGGGAGTATAGTGATATAGCAATCCCCAGGGTAGATACAGCCTTTACCCCCACACATGAGATGAGACTCTATGTTGAGGGTAAAACAGGAACTCAATTTTAATGGTGGCACCCTGGCCTTTTATGCAAGTTTCCCAACAAGGGTGACACCCAGGTGGACCTTGTTGGGCACAGGGACACAAAGGGAATAAACCAATAGTAACAGTAATTAACGGTGCAACACTCCCATAACACACATACAATCCTTCCCTTCTGCCTGTGATATAATTAAGGCAGATAATGCATTAATTTAATTATCCCCAGGCAGAAAAACACACATTTTTACAAAGTCCATTAAGTACCCCAAAACACTGCATATCCAAAAATCACCCAGATCAGAGCAGGGGTTCAGGGTTTCATGCCCAAAACAGTTCCAGATAATTAGGCTGTGCGGCTGGTCTATTCAGATTACCGAATGGAATGGTGAATGAGCATAGTCAATGTGTGTCCCCTTTTCGTGAGCTTTGACTCACCGAACACCGTTCAACTCCCGATCGAATAGTGGAAGTTCCCTGCAAGGTAACTGTTCAGCGGTGTTCATGCTGTCGCATGTTCAATTTGAGTTCCATGAACTCGACGACAAAACACCACTGAAAACGTTCGACCAAATAAGATGGCCGCCGTCACGTGTTCAAATGTTGAATGGTGGCTGTAAAATGTAGCTTGAATTCGATCGTCAACGTTAAATCTTCTTAATTTCTTCTTCTCTTCAGTTGATTGATATACACATCTTTTGTATATAAAGTCTTGGGCCAAATTTCCTCGACACATTAATATATGTCTATATTAATGAAAAGTACTAATATGCAATCTGACTTACGGTTTCTTCAGGTTTATTATTAGTTATGGATACATAATAAAACAACAAAGGATATAACAGGATAATGGATTTCAACAGCAGATGGTAATTGCTAGATTTCTGATGGGAGAGTTACATATTGTACAGGAAAGAGAGCCAAGAGACAAGAGACCTCCTGTCTCTTTGTTCAGTTACTATATAGAAGTGCAATAATGACGCCAGACTATAACTCTAGCCATATAAGAACAAAACCCCCAAATCCACATTCCAGAGCTCCCAAACAAAGAAAGCCTTGCGACTTATACCATCTGTTACTTATGTCAATCCACACATCCATATATAATCAATAGAAACATAGAATATGCAATATTCTACAGCGGCCACTTCGACACTTTGACTGTAGTCGAAGTGCCACTTCGAAAGTTTGAATATTTTCCAGTAGAATTCCAAAAGGCAGAAACAGTATCTTTAATCCCTAGTTCACCACAGGGCCATAGTCACAGGGTAGGAGGCTGGCAAACAGGCCACTCCAAAAACCAGTGGCGAGGTCACTTTCGCCACAGTAAGCTCATATGAGTAGAGCCTTATTCAGCTAATGTGAAGCAGTGTGCTGATACCTATGAGACCACTGTCAGTGAAAACTGCACATATCTGTAAACATGCAACATTTTTTACATCATTGTGCATAAAATGTTGTTTTATAATACTAGCAAAAAAATCACAAAATATTCCTACTATTCCTACTAGCCAATATTTCTCCAATTACAGCCCATATTCCCTCACTACCGATGCAACCCCCCACTACAGCCTCTAACTGCCTACTACAGATTCTAACACCCACTACACAACCCTTATAATCAAACAGCAGCCCCTATCCCCCACTGCAGTCCATATTCCTAGTACTGCCTCCATACCTAGTACAGCCTTCATCCCTCCAGCAGTATTTTACCCTCACTGCAGCCCCTATCCCATACTACAGTCCCTACCCACAAATGTAGCCACATCCCCCACTACAGTACCTGCCAGCTAAATGTAGCTCCTACCCCACCACTATAGCCAACTTCAGCCCATATCCCCCCATTAAAGCCCCTATCCCCAATCGTGTAGCCTCTACCCCCTTTACACCCTATACCACCCACTACAGCCCCAATTCCCTTACTACAGTACTTACTCCCCACAATAAAGTCCCTATCCTTCCCACTACAGCCCCTAGGTCCCACTATAACCCCAAACTCTATCTTCCCACTACAGCCCCTAACACCAACCCCAATACAGCCAACTACCAGTACCCCTCCAAAGATTAGGTTCTGGATCTGCCTTTGGCACTGATAACTTAGTTGGGTACTAATAAGCTATTTAGTCACAATGGTGGCACTAATTAGTTATTTAGATACAGATATGACATTGACAAACTGTATGGGGACAGATATGGCACTGATAATTTAGGCACAAAGAAGGCAGTAACTATAATCACTATAAGCAGAGCTGCAGCGGAATAGGCAGAGGGGACAATACCTGCCTGTAAGAAAAGCTGCAGCGGAATAGGCAGAAGTGACAATACCTGCCTCGAAGGAGAGCAGCAGCCTGGTCAAGTATAAGAGCCCCTAAGAGACCCTAGTCAATCGGTGAATGGGGCAGAAGCGTTCCAGGGTCCCTGCAAGCAGCTTGGAAGTGGATCGGGCGGAGGTACTCGGGCAGAGTACAGGAGCTCCGTCACAGTACTCGGGCAACCTTTTTTGCTTTTCTTCTTAAAAAAAATCAGAGCTAGAATAGAACTCCTGTTATTTAACTGTGCATAGGGACTTGGAGTCAGCATCACTGGGAGCAAAAGGACACTTTCGATGGTTCCTAAATGACTCCTATGTCTCAGTTACCCCATGCCCATTATATGTGCAGGGTGTTTATAATGTGTGTGTTTGTGTACACTGTTAATTGTTTTGTATTCATTCTTTAAATGAATGTTACAAAAATATCCTTTTAGCATATAGCATAAAATAAAAATGACATATTCAATATCTTTATATCTAGTTTATGCCAATATGCCAGCAAAATTAGCAAAAGGGCAATTAGATTGTCTAAACTAAAAATTACTAAAACTGATAGCCTTAAGTGAGGAAGAGCTGCCCCACAATAGTTATTTAAAAAATATTGAAAAACATTTTTAAGTGGTGAAAAACTTTAAAAATTACAGCTGAACATGTGTGGTAGGGAATTTATTTGAAGGGTTATTACGGGATAATATTCATGAATTCATTTGAACACTAAGATTAGTAAGAATCAACATGGCTTTATGAACGACACATCCTGTCAAACTAACTTAATGGCATTCTGTGACTTGTCAGAAAAAAATCTAAATCAGGGTTTGGCTTTGGATTTGATTTACTTGGAGTTTGCTTAACCCCTTAAGGACACATGACATGTGTGACACGTCATGATTCCCTTTTATTCCAGAAGTTTGGTCCTTAAGGGGTTAAACACTGACTCAAGTCCACGAGAATGATACTCTCTAATCTGGAATAAATGGATTTTGATTAAAATAATTGATTTTTGATAGAAAAGTGGCTTGAAAAAGCAAAACCCATAGATGTAAATAGAACATTTTCCAAGTTGGTCACCAGAAGTACATACTTAAGGGTTAACGTGCTAAGTCTGGTTCTGTTTAATATTAATGTTCTTGTAATGGTAGTTGAATGTCACATAAAAGTAGATGTAAATTATATAGTGTGAGGAGGATGTTACCTTTCTAATGAAGGATTTGGATAAATTGTGGTACTTAGCTTTCAATTGGCAAAGGAGATTTAGTATAGATAAATGCAAATATAATGCAAATGCAAATTGGATTTAAAGGAACACTATAGTCACCTAAATTACTTTAGCTAAATAAAACAGTTTTAGTGTATAGATCATTCCCCTGCAATTTCACTGCTTAATTCACTGTCATTTAGGAGTTAAATCACTTTGTTTCTGTTTATGCAGCCCTAGCCACACCTCCCCTGGCTATGATTGACAGAGCATGCATGGTTTCACTTTCAAACAGATGTAATTTACCTTAAATAATTGTATCTCAATCTCTAAATTGAACTTTAATCACATACAGGAGGCTCTTGCAGGGTCTAGCAAGCTATTAACATAGCAGGGGATAAGAAAATCTAAGAAAACAGAACTTGCAATAAGGAAAGCCTAAATAGGGCTCTTTTTACAGGAAGTGTTTATGGAAGGCTGTGCAAGTCACATGCAGGGAGATGTGACTAGGGTTCATAAACAAAGGGATTTAACTCCTAAATTGCAGAGATTGAGCAGTGAGGCTGCAGGGGCATGTTCTAGACACCAAAACTGCTTCATTAAGCTAAAGTTGTTCAGGTGACTATAGTGTCCCTTTAACATGTAACATATAATTTAAGAGGAGTTAATTTAGGGATATCATTATTGAGAAGAACCTGGGAACAAATAGAAAATAGCAGAACCTTGCAGGCGGGTCACAGGCTATCCTCTTACCCAGTGCCTATGTACCCCTGTGAGGGTAATCATCCTCCAGCCCTGAAAGGTTAAACTATCCAGTAAACATCTGGGTATGTGTTTAAACACAATAATCACCATAGACAGAGCAAAAACAGACACCTGGACATTTAACCTGTAAGGCTTAACTTTGTGGAGCACAAACCAATGTGGACAAGAAAGGGGTAACAGTGTGTTTACAAATGGGTACTGTATTTCATGTGGTGGAACTAAAAAAGATAATTGTGTGCTTATTGTATGGTAAAAAATGCCATTCCTTATCTCATGGTTCTCTGACCAGGTAAGTGCTCCTTTCCCTGCAGAGCATCCTGGTACATATTGGTTATCATCCTGGAGCTTCACAGAGTGTGTGTGGATTGTTTAGTCACAAGGTACCCAACTCAGCTAGTAATGTCAAGAGTGCCCACCAACCTTCGTGTGTCAATCTGACTTCTGTTGACTGGAATACTTGTTCTTTGAAACATAGGTAGCTGAGGTTATACTCTATCCAATGGTGTACTTAGATTGAGGGACATACAGACTTGATCTCTCCAATTAACCATTTTATTAGCTCATACCAGACATTCTGGCACTAGGGGTGTTTATGTGTACTGACTCTAATTGGTTCTTACTATGTCACTACAGTCTCATACTAGGTCCTATGTTTTACATGTTTTGGTATGCCTTTATGTAACTCGTTGTATTTTAGGGATAATTGTGTATAAATTTACTGATTTGCTTTGGTAAAATATTTGCTTAAATATAAATTAATTAAATACCTCAAATTAAATACTGTGTTTTCGAAAAGGGCATTGTGGGAATGAAAAAGAGTGCAAAGGAAGAATGCTGGAAACAATTTCTTTAGGAAAAAAAAGTGCCTCTGAGGACATATATTAACACATACACATATACACATGTGTAACGGGGTTTTGGGGATGCCCCCTAGTGTCTTTGGGGTCCTTAAACCTAGTTAATTCACTATGCCTGACAGGCGGATCCTGAGCCTCCGCTATCTGGGAGCTGGGGTACATGTCTGCGGCAGCGCCTCCACCCAGTGGAACATCCGGGGTAGGGATGTGGGGTCCCACTGGGAACATACTTGGTGCAATAAGACTGACACAGCCTAACTGGAACTAACTTTATATGGTAAATAGCAATTGAACCGACACACATAGGAAAATACAATGGCGTAACAGATAACAATGCAAATGTGGATTTTCCCCACTCACCCACCAGCACAATTAACCAGGTAGTCAGTAGCAGTCTCCTCTAACTGGATTCACCAAATGTCTGGGCTCAATACTTGTCTTTGCCAGCAGGTCCCTCTCTCATCTGGTGTGATCTTGGGTGAAACAAGTTCTCTCCGCCAGGTTGCATCTCTTTTTACAGTCTCTCACATGTCCTCCATTTCAGCTCAGCATGTCATCCTTCTAGAATCCTTTTAGGCCCTCCTTCCCCAGAGCTGTGCAGGAAAACCTCCCAGGAACTGATGATGCCACACTCCTCCCACTGATTTCAGCAAGTCATGTAATCAATGCTCAATGTTTTATTAACAACATACTGGGGCCATGTGCCATCTACTGGGCATTTCAGATAATGCAGTCTGTGTAACTTCACAGGGTTACATGCTCCCCCTTGAAAATACTTGCCTTCCACTAGCAAGTCCTAGCCAGGGAGCTTAACAAAAATTCAACAGAGAAAGGTTAAGCATACCTACAGTACAGTTAGCACAGTAACATCCTAGCTTGCTAGTTATTTAGGGTAAAGAGTCACTAACATTTACCACTTCAGCTAGTGCATGTAGGAAAATGGCCATTTTAGATGCGGCTTGTGTCAGCGGGGCATAACTGGGCTCTCCTATATTGTCATAAACTAGGGTCCTAGGGGGTTGCCGCACTCTGGTGCTGTGTCTCAGTTCTCGCTGGGGGAGAGGATCTTGGGACATCAACTGTGGAACTTCGACTCCTGCCCTTGAAGTAGAGTCTCTAAGGGAAGTTCCAGGCACAAAACATGGACTTTCTGGATTCAACCTTGGAGAACTTAGTGACCCAGGAGAGGTTCCGGGACTTTGTGAAACCACAAGAGTTAAAGGAGGCAATTGCTGTGTTTCTTCAGCGGGTGATGACCACCACTGATCCTCTGCACTGGGAGTTCCCGGGGTCTCCTCTGCCCCATTTCTAGGACTCTCTGTTGGGTTTTCCTCCAGTTCTTCACTACTCTCTTCCTCTTCATCAGCATACACAACTGGAAGCAGATGGTTTCTATGCCAAGCCTTTATTCGGCCCTCTGGGCCCCTAATGTTGTACACTGGTAGTCCTTCCAGTTTGGACACAACCTCAAACAGGGTATCCTTCCATCTGTCAGCCAGTTTGTGTTTTCCAGGCACACCTAGATTCCGGAGAAGAACTTTATCCCCTGCTTGAATCTCCCGATATCTCACCTTAGCATCATATCTCCTTTTGTTCCGTTCTTCCATTTTTGCTGCTGCTTGGGTGGCCAACTCATAGGCCCGATGAAGGTTTTGTTTGAGGTTCCTCACATATTGAAAGTGTGAAGTTGAATCTGTTCCATCAGGAGACACTCCCAAACGGACATCTATCGGCAATCGAGCTTCTCTTCCGAACATTAGGAAATAGGGTGAGAACCCTGTAGATTCATGCCTTGTACAGTTGTATGCGTGGACCATGGCTTCCACATGTTTACTCCAAGACCGCTTCTCGACTTGCTTGAGAGTCCCTAGCATATCTAGGAGGGTCCTATTGAACCGTTCTGGCTGTGCATCACCCTCCGGATGATAAGGTGTGGTTCTGGACTTCTGCACCTGCAACATGCCCAACAGCTCCTTGATCAACTTACTGAATGTCCTCACAATCTGCATGAAGACACCCAGAATCAAGTAAAACCCCACAGGAAAGCATTGAGGCAATGCTTTTCTATGGGGAAGACCTAATGCCCACGCTCGCCGTGCACGTGCAATAGGTCCCCCTATCAACGCCGGAGGAGGCAGGGGCGACCAAGCACCCAGGGATATCAGTGCTGAAATCAGGTAAATGAATAAAAGGTTATTTATTTATTTAAATCCCCAGAGTTCACGGGGGCAGAGAAACATGTTGTTAGTGTTACAAATACATATTTGGATATCTAACACTAAAGTGTTCCTTTAAGTAAAAATAATGCCACCTTAGCATTCTGGAAAACATACAATTAAAACATTTTCACAACATTTCTCTCTGTACTCTGTATATGAATAAGAACTCAATTAATCAGTTAGGTAATTTAAATCTAAGTGCTCTGTTGCTTGTCAGGGAGAACAGAATGAAATACCCTTTTCCTGTCCTCAACAATTTATTACACAAAGCAACCATAAAAGTTGCATTTGTCTATAATTTAAAAAACGGTATGACATAGCAGTTATGCTCCCCTTCTCATAAGAGCAAGTAATCCTGTTTTAACTGCATTGATTATATATATATATACTGTATGTTGTGTCTACATAACACGATGTATGCTAATACCGTTGTGACCTGTAGCAGACTTGTGTCTACATTAGTGATCAATAAATGCCATAACCAGTTAAAGTTTATCATTTTTGCTCAGGTTAGACTAATTCAATGAACCTTCCAGTAAGTAACCTGATATTTCTAAAAATATGCACTAACTTATGCTGAGCACAAGAAATCGTTTTTAACTTTGCCAAGTAACATACAGCTTCTAAGCACTGTTGATCATAAAATACCTTAAAGCTCTATTAAATTCTCTCTACTTAAACGCAGAGTGAGATATGGAGTGTGATGTCTTCAATTCACATTCTACTTATAGATCACAAATTACTTTTAGAACAAGATGGTGTGATTTTTTTTTAGAGTGCTTTTTTAGGCTTTAGAAAGGGTTTTACATTTTTCAGAAGCTGCATATAAATAATGAACCACATTTGTAGAACTAGTGGAAACGAACATTAAAAATACAATTGAAATTATTAGCAAGAAGGGAATATGTTAATGCATTCTTCCATAGTAGTTAACTTAATGTTTATCATGTTCTCTTTATCAACTTGATCAGTGGACAGGTCAGCTGTAAATAACTTTATTGGGTCACCTACACTTACAGTGAGCAGGGTATATATATTTATGTTGGGGTATATATAAATCCCCATATAAATATATATATATATTTATGTTGGGGTATATATAAATCCCCAACATATATATATATATATATATATAGGATTTATATAATGTGCGATTTAGGGCTTGAGGATCTCTAGACCCCAGCTCTAACTTTGGGGGCTTAGCCTACTATTATTTCTATGTCCCCTCTAAATTAATACCCACTTCTGAGGGTTGGAGATTAGGGGGATAGGCAATGGCAAGTCCACCCCCTTGATTAATAAATAATGCACACCTGCTACCTACTGGTATATCCCTCACCCTACACTGGAGTGGGTGCTAGAGGGATAGCCAGTTTATCATAACTATCACACATGGCTCCACATCACTACTTTCACCAACAAGCAGAGGTAATTAGTTCAGTAAACTGAATATGTTGTGGTTGAGAACATAAATAACTGCCAGGGTAATTCACTAAGCACTGGATTTTGTCCAGAGAAACAGCGAAAGCTAATTACATTCAGAAATTGGTTGGTCCAACTCAATCTGCACAAATCGATCAGATGCTTTTGGTGTCCGGATCTAAATGATGTTTTTTGCATCCAAACTATACAAAGTATATCACGTTTGGGATAAGCACTGATTTAAAAAATAAATAAATAATCAGGACTGAATGCACCGAGCAGGTTGCATGTTTCCAAATGATCATTCAATTTGAAGTACTATTTACCCACTGGCAGCACTCTATAATAGCCACCTTGCCCCTGAATAAAAAACACTATCAACCCTTTTAATCTAATACAAAAATAAAGAAGACATAACATGATAAGCATATTTTTCCCCACAGGTTATTACATTTATCAAGTCCCTTACTATTATTAGGGTGAGGTGGGTAGGTAGCATAATTTATTTGAGGGGCATGTGGCCTCGGGCTTCGGGACAGCATACAGAGTCTACTACCTCCCTTATAATAATATTGGGCATCATATTATATATATTTTTTTAGTATTTAATGTGGTGGCTGGCTAGCAAGCGCTGGCCAGACATCCCATGGTTAATCTTCATTCCACTAAGGCATTTGTGCCACTGCTAGTGCTGCCAGTGAGCAAATAGTTTGGATTTTAAAACCCTGGCCTAATTTAAAGCATTCGGGCACAGATTTTAACAATTTGGTTCTAGATTTCATCTTTCCGGCACTGTTCACTTCATCTGCAATCCAGTCCATATTCAGGTTTATTTGGAACCTTTTCTGAAGAATTTGGACATTGTTAAGCAGCATGAACAAAGTTTGGATTTTGCATTTTTACCCCATTTAGTATGGTTCTATTCAGTATTTAGTGAATTAACCTGTGAGTCTGTGTGCTGGAGTATAGTGGAACATCAGAATGAGTCAATCTTTCTTACCTGAGCTGAACAGTCTGTGAAACAGATTAGACATTTCACATTTCCATGTCTAACTATAAACATTATAAAATATTTGATAAAATAAAGAATAGTGGTGAGAGCACTCAAAATAAAAGAACTGATAATATTACCCACTTGGAGGATAACACTAAAATGGAAAAAAACACAATATAGGGTAATAACGTCAAAATAAACAAAATTTGAAAAAAGGGCAAATTGCACTCACAAACAAGGAGCCAATTGGAAGCTGGCCCAAGCTACACGCCTTGAACAGAAGAAGTCTCCCAGAGACTGGAACAGGGACAAATCTTGATGGGTGTCTTCCCAGGGTTAGTGCAAAACACAGGAACGCAGGTTGTAGATTGCTCACCAAATTTTAATGTAGGTTCTTAAAACAAGATAAACTAAAATATACTAAGAATGAAAATAATAACATTGAATTAGGAAAGTCCCATAAAAACTTGAAATAAATGTCCCAAAACGTCCTCCGGGTCCACCTTACGCGTTTCGGCACAAAGCCTTCATCAGAGGTGCTGTCTTCTGTTCTGGCGTGAAGTTCCTTTTAAATCCAATTCTTGGCACCGTTTTCACCGATCACCGGCACTTCTATTCCGGGTTCCGGCGTCAGGACGTCCTGCGTCATCACGTCCCGACGCTACTTCCGGTTTCGGCGAGGATGACGTGTAGGAACCGTCCTCCATTGAAACCAATGTAATTGCAACATAAAATATAGGAAATACTTAACACGTCCCTCAACCATCAAAATAATACAGAGGGGGGAAGATAAGGGAACATATTTTAATAAACAATATTACATACAACTTCCCCCCACATTTTACATTGATAATCCATATAATATACATGTTAAAATAACCCTTATACATAAACTAATGTATAAACATTATCTATAAAAACAGAATAAAATCCAAATCACAGAGAGAGGATAAAACAAGAGTAGAATTAGTAAGAATTGGGTAAAAATGTAAAATATTAAACTACTTATGGACCATGGTCCCCAACTAGATAGTCAAATGTATTTATTAATTTCAAAATCAAAATTGAAATTAGTTTATTTTGACATTATTACCCTATATTGTGTTTTTTTCCATTTTAGTGTTATCCTCCAAGTGGGTAATATTATCAGTTCTTTTATTTTGAGTGCTCTCACCACTATTCTTTATTTTATCACTTGTGTTCTTTCTAGTGGTTTATTGTGGCCCACTAGGGTGATTGTAGCACCAGAGTGCAGATTATTTTTTCACCATATACTTTTGTATTTTGTGTATTATAAAATATTTACCCAGAGAAAGAGAAAAGATGAATTATAGAGTCTGAAATAAGTTTGAAAATTTATTTGGAAACCATAAGCCAATATTTTATTAAAGGACACAGAGGCTCATATTAGGCTACATCTCTTTCTTTATTCCTCAGCAGCAAAGAAAGAATATTAAGATATTAATAGAAAAACAAAAACAAATACTCTTAAAGGGTTACCCATATAACATATTCAACCCTAAGCCACTCCTCTTTCTTTGCTGCTGCCTCAGCTAAGTACCTCAAATTTTTCTTTCTCTGCAGATTTGTGATTTTATATTAATATTATTATTATAGACTAATTTACTGTCATTTTCTGTGTTTTATTTGGTTGTCTATTTGGGGTGGGCCCTCTTGCACAGCCCCCACCCTCCTTTGCTTGGTTTTGTTCCCTCACAGGGTTCACCACCCCCCTCCAGTGGCTAACCCTTACCACTTGACACTTGCCACTTTGGGTTGTTTATAACCTGGTTTAGACATTCGCGGGACAACCTTGGGGTTCCGAGGTTCCCCAACACCCTCCCCTATCCACTACAGGGCCCTACAACAGCTCAAGGCTGCTCACCTACGCTTGGGTCAGTCTTACTCCGATTCTGTACCACTCGATTGCACGGCAAAAGAAGAACTCGCCTGGTGGCTTCAACACATGGAAGCATAGAACGGCAGGGCAATCTTCGGAACCACCCCGGATTTCATCATAGAATCCGACGCGCATAGGCTCAGCTGGGGTACGCATTGTGGTCCCACCTCTACAGGTGGAAAATGATCCTCACAGGATTAGGAGCTTTACATCAATAGTCTGGAACTCCTGGCACGGTCGTTTTTCCTTCGGAGCCTAATCGGGGGCACAACCAATTGTTCCATCTTACTTCGCATTGATAATATCTGGGAGGTCTGCTACATCAACCATCTGGGTGGCACGAGATGCACGATACTAACGAACCTAGAGAAAGAGTTTTGGCACTTCAGCCTGGATCGCAACATATCTGTACAAGCATAATACCTCCTGGGTTTATTCAACATCGTAGCAGATTGGAATTCCAGACATCTGCAAGACAACAGCACCTGGCAGATGAACCGCATAATATTCCTGTGACTCCAACAACTCTGGGGCCGATGCATATTGACTTCTTCGCCTCCCGGTTGAAAATTCAACTCTTGTCATTCTTCAGCTGGAGACTGGACCCAGACGCCCTGGTGGTGGATGCCTTCCTCCAACATTGGCCGAACAAATTGCTCTATGCATTTTCTCCTTTCTCTCTACTGGTTCAGACCCTACTACATCTAAAATGCTCCCAGACTTCGCTGGTCCTTATAGCGCGTTCTGGACAGCACAACCTTGGTTTCCTTTGCTCATGGAAATGTCTATTGATCTTCCCAGACTAATCCCTGGATCCATAGACCTACTATCGGATCCCAATGGGAACTCTCATCCCCTTATGGTTCAGGGGCATCTCCCACTTCTGGCGTGGCTCCTCTCCGGGGACCTTGGGTTGTGCCAAACTTTTCACAAGCAACTCATGACTTATTGGCAGGAGTTTGGGCTCCAGGAACAGGAATAACCTATACTCATGCCTGGAACACATGAAGTAGTTGGTGCATGGAACAACACGTGGATCCCATACGTGCTTCTGTAACCCACATCTTGAGTTTCCTTAACGCCCTGTATGACCAAGGTTTGGCGTATTGCACGATAATCGTATATAGATAAGCGATCTCAGCTGGTCACAATGGAATGGATGGTTTCCTGGCTGGGAAACACTTGTTGGTCTGTCGCCTTCTGCGAGGCATTATATTTGTACATCCGCCCCAACCCCAATACACATCTCTGTGGGACGTCAACCTAGTTCTTCATCTGTTGGAGTATTGACCTACAAACCCGGACCTTACGCTCAAACAAGTGCCTGCAAAATTGGCCATGCTCTTGTGTTTAATTTTCTGACAAAGGGTGTTGGATTTCCGAGCTCTGCACGTTCCTTCACTCCGATCGATGTTTTGTTCAATATCACCAGACGTACAAAATTAAAGACTACTTCAGTCTTCTACCCTTCTTTTCCTCATAATGTTAATCTCTGCCCGATGGCATGCATCCAGGAGTATGAACTACGGACTCAGTCATTCTGGAACCCAACACACCACGACTTGTTTCCTGGCTCTGAAACAACCTCATCATCCAGTATCCATGGTGACATTGGCCTGCTGGGTGAAATGGATAATGTTGTCTGCTAACATTGACACACCAGTTTATGGAGCTCATTCTACTAGAGGCGCTATGGCTTCAAAAGCATTCACATTGGGTTGTAATAAGACATATCTAAACACATAAACAGAGAAAGAAAAAACTAATAGGGAAGTAATGTTAATTAACAATTAGCCCCTTATTTCAATGTTGCACTCACAAAATTGGAGACATTTTCAGGATCATCAATAATGTGTAGACTCTCAGAAATTCATCGGGTTTCAAGTGATGTATGAAAAAGATTTTAAAAAACCATAGTACAGCGCTGATATAAAATAAAATACTACACTTTAATGAATGTACTTACAGTGTAAAAGGAGTAAAAAGCCCATCAATACAATTCTGCATTCCCAATCTATATGGTGTAGAGGTTCTTCACAGAAGTAGTAGGCAAAAGGATCATATGTGTATAAAACAAAGACTAAATACAAACTTCACGCATTCCGTCTAATGTATTAGAATTCATCAGGAGTAGAAAATTCAGTGTGTCACAGCAAGATTTATGTAACAAGTTCATGGGCTAGTTCCAAGTAAAATAGAGCAATGTAAGTTAGTTCCTTTTGGAACGGTGTCCTGTGTGTTCTTTTGGGATCCCAAACAAACTCTAGTTGCTTTTTGCAATTTCTCTGAGCATTGCATGGTCTGACCGCAGGGTGAATTTTCTGTGTTGTCCACTCCTGGGAAGATTGGCAACTGTCTTTCTCACTGTAGAATAATGGACATTAAATTGTTTGGAAATCGCCTTGTAACCCTTCCCAGTTTGATGGGCAGCAACAATTGCTTCTCTAATATCATTGCCTACCTGGCATTGTGTTAACACACACCTGAATGCTCCAGTTCATATGAGGTTGTAGTTACCTAACTTTAATATCTGATAAGAAACAGATGCTTGTTATGATGTCCTGATATTCAAAACTATAGAATGTAAAGAGAGCATACTTTCTTTTCCCCCTTACTGTGGGTAACGTAAGTTCTGAATGATTCTGTTACTGTTAGCCCATTGGAGAGGTGGAAATAATGTCTTTAACCTAAGTGAAAAGGAAGCAAACTGGATATTTGAACTTCAAACCTTATGCCCTAAGGGGCTAAATATAGATTTTGAAGTAGGACCAATATTATAAAAATATTATTAAAAATTAAATATTGTCGGGGGCGGAGCCTGGCTGTGGAGCTAAACGGACGCACGCTGTAAGAGCTCCTGGGCCTAAACAAGCAGATTGGATTATAAACACGGGCCATCCTGGCGATTTGGACCTGAACCGGAAGAACCAGGCTCAGTAAGCATCTGGATACCGGGGGATACCCCTCACGAGTGTTTAAGCCACTGGAATCCCCGGACCGAGGCTTGCGGCCTACACCTCTGTAGAGAGGCAGCCGCTCTCTCAGCCCTCGGAGCCGCTGAGCAACTGCTGCAACACAGCTGCCCTCCTCCCCCCCCCTCGGACCGGAGGGGGTTATCCCGGTCCAGCTCCAGACCCAAAGGAGCACAAGCCGACAACACAATGTCACAGCACCTACCCAAAATGGGGCTGCATACAGGGGAAAGACACACGGGCGCCACGCTGGCCCACAACTACTAAGCGATGACCTGCCAGCCCGCATCGACCAACTGTTCGCAAACTTCTGGAAAGAGGCTGCAGGAGAAACTGGTACTCGGAGCTGGACAAAACACGGCACCACAATGACCTGCCTCCCTCCCTCAACGTAACGCCTCTATGGCGCCGAGATCGGGACAGTCTGGGCCCTGTCGGACCCCGCGGAGAAGGGGAGCAAGGGGAAGCCGTAAAGCTTCAGACAGCCCCGCCTGTCCGGTACATGGTATGCCGACCCAAACCGACCCACGATGCACGACCGCCCTCCCACGACCGGGTAAGTGCTTACCCCGAGGTCGCCAGACACAGTCCTCAAAGGCTCCGGTGGCGGAAACTCCGTTCAGGCAGCGAACCATGCACAACACACCCCACAAGCTCAAGACCGCGCAGAAACACAAACTCAGGGTGAAAACCTCACCAGAGAAGCCGCAGCAGCAACCAACGTCCTTAACAGCAGCACGGTGCAAGCTCCAGCCTGACAAGCAGGGACCGGATGAGCCACGGCAGACTAGCACCTGCAAGTACATGACTCACCCCCAGCTGCTAATGCCTCTGACTACGCTGAAGGACTTTAACACTTTTCCTGACCGCACAGAGTTCCTGCTCTGTACCCTCATGCTGGACAGGTCGGTACGCCAGGTGGGCATAGGCTGAAGAGACTAACTTAAAGGAACACTATTACCACTGGCAGCAACCCACAGCCCGGACACCTACCTCGCAATATATGTACCTATTGAACTGTAAACACTCTATTACTATTGTGTCTTCATACTTCAGCAGCCTTGACTAACAAATCTTCTATTCCACATAAGTTCTAAACTGTGTAGTCTCAGTGTAAAGTTGACCAAATGTCATATTAAGTTGTTTGTTTAACAGTTCACCCCACTTAGGGAAAGCATAAACCTAATTAACCTTAACACACAATGCTCTGTACTGAGGTTTGTTTTAACTTCAACTGCCTTACCGAGAGATACTTGCACTGTTTAAGCCTAATCTCATGCCATATCTCTTATATTGCATAACACTTACTTAATCATTTTACCACCTACATGCCGGATATCTCTCGGTTTGATGCTCCTGCCTAGTTGGGATTCTTTCTCATACAGATAAGCTAGGGATTCTTATGTTGAAATTATGTTATAATATGTTTTCATTCTTTTAACCCCTGGTTCCTGTATTGCAACATTACATTACTCTTTCAGCTACGATAACTAACAGAAATTAAGACGCTAAGTGTACGCCTCAATTATCTTTATGTTTGCCTTGTATAGCAAATCTGTCCCCGTGCTAATGCATAGTAAACGAGGTTTCTACTATTACCTGTAGTGTATATGCCTTTACGGCATGTGCCTAGTTTGCTAATACACACACTACAATTGTACCACTTATGTGGAACTAAGCTATCCAGTTCTAGCACGTTACTTATACTCATGTAAAGCGATAACCTACTTGTATGTTGATAACTAAAGATATGCCAGCTTACCTGTAATGTATCGGCCTCTTCAGCATGTGCCTAGTTTGCTAATATACACACTACGATTGTACCTCCTACAAGGAAATAAGCTACCCAGTTCTAGCATGTTACTTATACCCATGTAAAGCGAGAACCTACTTATATGTTTGTTAAGCCTGATAAAAAAAAAAAAAAAAATGTGCCAGTTAAGAATACACCCCGCATGCTCGCGTGGGAAAAGCCTGAGGATTGCCTTTGGGGTACCTCGAGCCTGTCTGTACTATATGCGTGCACTACAAAAATAAAGAATTAAAAAAAAATATATATTATCATTATTAATTTTTTCTCCTGTACTTTTCATCCCAATGTTTTATAATTTGTAAGAATCTTTAATGACCTTTATCTTTTGAGTATCCTTATTTTAATATTAATACTATTATCTTTTATTATTATTAATATTGTATTATCAAAATAAGAGAATATGGAGAAGAAGACGGCCAATACATATTCACCTGTTAAATGTTTGTAATTATACTTACCTATCATGTATGATATATAAAAGTGTTTGCCCATATGTTACAAGACTTGCACCTGAGGAAGACCTATTGAACTAGGTCGAATTGCTTTGTGCCTTTTTTTACCTAATTTATTTTATTTTGTTAAATAAAAAGTACTTACCTTTTATTTCTTTGGTTACCTGGTTCCTGATTTCTAAACAGAGGACTTCTGACACCTTCTGAGGGACCTGTTCCTATACCTAGATTTTTACATCTGATTGATGTACCTGCTGTCATAGTTTAGCGCCAACTCATAAAGGCTCGAAAGATTGTGAGTGTTCCAAGTTACTTACTACTTTATTTGTGTTAAAGATATATTACCCTATGTTGGCTTTTTATACCCACAGAACGTAGGGAACTTTTACTTAACACAAGAATATCATCTAATGTGTGCAAAATCACCATATCTCCATCTTTAGACGATGTATGTAAGTGTAATTCAGTGACTATACACTTTGGTGATTGTTGTATGCTGTACTGGGTTTACCTGTGATATTTTACTTATCTCTAGCGCCACTTTTCCCCCTGCTTTTTGACTTTAAGTTTCTCTACAAGATAAGTGTAGATCACATCCACAAAATCCTTCTCTTCTATTTAAAAAGTGTGTTGGCTTTGTTGATTTTAAATAACTTTGTACTAAAACATTTTTATATTTTAGAGCCTCTATATATTATCTTGGGTTTCACTAGTAAAAATTCTTTCAAAATTGGGTCATCTTTGAGAATGTGCCAGTGTTTCTGAATCAACCTATGAACCTTTGTTATTTCAATTAAAAATACAAATAAAAGGAACTTCTTTTATTTCTTTCAATATTCCTTTTCACTTCTCTTTGTAAGTTAACAATATTTTTCTTTGAATAATGTTAACCACTTCTAAGGATGCATCTAAGTCTTATTCATTATAATATTTTTCAATGAATTGTGGTTTAATTGTATTCACTTGATGTATATAGTCAACGTCCTCAGTACAATTGCATCTAAATTCAAGGAATTGAACTCTTGAGAGCATTCACCAACCATGGAGTATGGTGGCAGCTAGTTCTTTCTGTATAACGTTTGGAATCAACTGGTGCTACATAGAGAAATTAAAATGATGTCCCAATTATTGTTAGGATATTAAAAAAAAAAAAGGTTCACATCTATGAAGCGATAATAGATTTGTGCTCCAGGCATGTCCCTGAAAACCTTTTCTCCCAGTAAGCCCTAAATAAGTTGGCATAACTGGGCGCAAACTTGGTGCCCATTGATGTTCCACAAGTTTAAATATAAAAAGTGTCCTTAAACCAAAAATAGTTATTAGTAAGGATTTAGTAGTTGCCCTCCAGAACAAGAATAATTTGCTCTTCCTTAAAATTTGATTTAGTTAAAAAATATTTTGCTGCTTTTATATCTATATCATGAGGTATAATGCTATAGAAAGAATCACTTTTTTCCCCACTATAACTTTCCTGATTTGGGTTACGCAAGTAACACCAAGCCTCACTAGCAAACCAGTGACTGATCTCATGCTGATGAGTTGCATTAACAGCAAAACATTTTCCTGAGTTGTGTATCAAAACTGCTGTATACAGCAAACATAAACCCCACAAAATAGAAAAATAAGGCAAAAAGATGATTCTTGAGCTAATTTGCATATGTCAACCCAGAATGCGTTGCAGTAGTAACATCACTGCAAATTTGTGATTTCTGTGGAAAAATCAAGTCTTATGGCTTGACTGGTGTGTAGATCTGTGTTTAACAAATAATTATAAAATAAAATAAAAAATAATATATATATATATATATACACAAAGAAAATCTTGGCACTCACCCTTCCCAAAAAAATGTTTTTCTTATATTCCTGCCTGGGTGCAGACCTTTGCATAGGTATGTATATTCATTGGAAGAAAGGGGCACTCACCTTTCTTCCAAGGGAAGCATATTGGATTTTCACTCTGGATACAGTCACTCCGAGAAGTCTGAATGAATACAACACATATTCGATGTTTTTGTGAATTACATACTAGAAATATTGTGGCCATTGTAGTTGTATATTACTATTGTTGTATTGAAGTTGATTACTCATCCTGAAAATTCACAAAGATATTAACAATCCCCCGGGCAGGCCCATCGTGTCGGCCAGAGGAAGTTTGCTAGAACCTATAGCAAGATATGGATAGTGTTAAATAATTACCCACATGCATTCGTGATACCAAAGATCTAGTAAACAAATTGGAAGAGATCTCTTTTGAGAAACAAGAAAGCATAATACTTGCCACTTTAGACGTGCAAAGCCTGTATACCATCATACCCCATACGGGGGGTATAGAAGCTCTCAGAGAAATACTTACCACATCAGACAAATAGCATGGACCGCCTATAGAATATCTTCTTGAATTTCTAAACATCACACTTACTTGCAATTAATTTAAGTTTGAAGAATTATTCTATTTACAACTGGCGGGGACGGCGATGGGAGCGGCTATGGTACCTTCATATGCCAACGCCTACATGTCCCAATTTGAACATCAATATATCTTAAATCAAACACAGAGCAAGATTATTGCTTATTATCGTTTTGTTGATGATGTGCTCATTATATGGAAAGGCTCGCCTAAAGAACTGGAAGACATGGTATCCCACATTAATAATCTAATATCACCGGTTAAATTCACACTGACATATAGTGAGAAAGAAAGAATACCTTTCTTCGATATTACTACATACAAGGACGGAGACAGACTTGGACATACACTCCATTGTAAGAGTACAGATAGAAATACTCTTCTTTCAAGTACCAGCTACCATCCACAACATTTCAAAGACGCATTACCCATATCCCAATTTGTGCGTGTTCATCGATACAACAGTGATGAGAAGAAACGGGAAACACAACTACAAGAAATGACCCTCAGGTTTCAAGAGAGAGGCTATCAGATTCAAACTCTTGAGAAAGCAAAAACTCGTGCCATTGAGAAATGGATACAGGAGACAAATAGCACACAAGTTAAACCCAACACAGATCTACCTAAAATGTATCTACCTTGTAAAAAATTTTTATCTTACTTATCATACAGGGTCCACACAAATTCGTAAATCCATTGAAAAACATTGGGACATACTCAACTCGGATAAACATTTACCACCTATTTTTAATAAGAAACCCACCATCAGCTACAGAAGAAATAAAAATCTAAGAGATATTCTAATCCGTAATGACCCCATACAGAGTTACAAGAAAAAAGTAACATACAAGAAACCGGGATGCTACAGATGCAGCGGCTGCGTCACTTGCAGCCACATGACCTCTGGGAACTCTTTTGCCCATCCCCACAGTGGGAAAAGAATCAAAATTTCACATTGTATCACATGCACTACAGATCATGTGATTTATCTCATTACCTGCCCATGTGGGTTATCCTACGTAGGGAAAACGGATCTTACTCTTCAAGACCGCATCCGTGGGCATAGGTCTGGCATCATGACAGCCTTTAGGGATCAAAAAATGGACAAACCAGTAGCCAAACACTATCTTGCAGCGTCACATAGACTTCCTACACTGAAATTCATGGCCATAGACCATGTCCCCCCCTTACCCTGTGGGGGTGACAGATCTAAAGTATTGCTTCCAAGGGAAGCATATTGGATTTTCACTCTGGATACAGTCACTCCCAGAGGTCTGAATGAATACAACACATATTCGATGTTTTTGTGAATTACATACTAGAAATATTGTGGCCATTGTAGTTGTATATTACTATTGTTGTATTGAAGTTGATTACTCATCCTGAAAATTCACAAAGATATTAACAATCCCCCGGGCAGGCCCATCGTGTCGTCCAGAGGAAGTTTGCTAGAACCTATAGCAAACCTTTGCGTAGGTATGTATATTCATTGGAAGAAAGGTGCACTCACCTTTCTTCCAAGGGAAGCATATTGGATTTTCACTCTGGATACAGTCACTCCGAGAAGTCTGAATTAATACAACACATATTCGATGTTTTTGTGAATTACATACTAGAAATATTGTGGCCATTGTAGTTGTATATTACTATTGTTGTATTGAAGTTGATTACTCATCATTTTCTTTCAGTTTATGTAGCAGTGTAACTTAGCATAGGTCTGTTACAGAGTTTAGTATATCAGCGGCTATTTTCTTATATTTTTAATATTTCAATATCAGGCACATATTATAGCCCTTAGACTAGGGATAGACTTGGTTTAATGACACACATAGCGAATGCTTGGTTTGCAGCACCATAAATTTCAAATTAGACTTAGGTTTCCAGCTATAGTACTTTGTATTTAGTTAATTAAGCATTTATACTATCACCATATAGCCATTTATTAGTGATTGCATTATACATTTGCATTAAGTTTGCACATGATTTGTGGAAACATGTATATATTACTGCATAACCATTTTTTCATGTTGTGAGATCTGGATATTTTACCTGACAGTCAAAGATATAGTTGGAGTTGTTTATTTGGTTTTATTTTGCACTTTCACTATTATAACTTCTACCTGGCTGTCACTTGATATTGCATGTTTTCACTCACATTCCAGCTGTTCTACGCTGTCAGGTTATATCAACATACTAATATTTTCAATATTCCTCCTCTTGATAACTTGATAAAATTTGGATCATTATCACATTAGGATTTATAATATTTCCACCGTGCACTTCATATACACTCTTTGATCCCCCCTAGAGCTGTTTTCGGGCTCGTGGTATAATAAATATCAACGGAGGATTTGTTTGTAAACGTTGCTTAGCAACGTCGCACATTATACGCGGCATCACGCTTAATCACGTGGACGCACTGTTTCACTTCCGGGTTTCGGTCGGTCGGTCGGGCGGGAACTTGTTTTCACACACCGGTTGGGTAAGTGATTACATCATTTACCTTCCTATATATATGTATTTTCATTTCACTGTTAGATTGATCTTGAAAAAGACCCTTTAGGGGTCGAAACGTCGATTGATGACTTGTCTACACATGTAATGCACATTTAAGAATAAAAGAACTTATGGATGAAGTCCTGTGAGTGCACCTTTCTTCCAATGAATATATATATATATATATATATAAATATATTTGGATTACTTTTATTGCATATTTTGGGCATATGTTATAATTATAGGTGGCAAGATATTCAGTACATGAGAAATGGCAAGATTCAAGCTTGGCATGTTGCCATCACTCGGTTTTATGTAATTAACAAACTCTAATGGCCCTTTAGGGATCTCTTTCTTGTGTATTCTGCCTCGAATTTAAATCTTTTTTATGGCCTTTTTTTTTTGCAATTGAGATTCACTGAATACCTCATTACTCAACATGGTCAACATATGAACCACAAAACCATGGAACTTACAAAGGGAATCGTTTAGTGGGTAAAGTTGCAATTGAACATCACTGGCTACCTGAATGTTATAAAGAATACGATACTGCATATTGACTCATGCCATTAGATATTCACTGAACATTTCCACCTATGAGTTACAACTCATGCATAGCATTTTAAAAAAAAAAGAGAAAAGTTATTATTTTTTTTTGTTTGTTTTAAAAAATAAAAAGTTTAATGTGTTACTGTAGACTGGGATTATTGGTGGGGAAATGGGATGTGTAGCATTTGGTGTGATACTGAAACATTTTAGCAAAAATAGTATATCTCCCTGAAAAAATTAATAATACATATTCATATATAATATTAAAGTATTAATGACCAACTATACAGAAATTAACAGTCACAGGGCATAAAATACTAATAGCTACAAAAATTAGACATGTGCAATTCGTTTCGGTCCGAATTTGAATTCGGATGAATTGACGAAGTGCCGAATTGCCGAGGTCCCGAAGTTCCGAAATTACCGAATTTCCGAAGTGTCGAAGTGCCGAAGTTCCGAAGTGCTGAAGTGCTGAAGTGCCGAAGTTCCGAAGTGTCAAAATGCCGAAGTTCTGAAGCACAGTATTGCCTAAGTACTAATATACTTACCCAGTGAAAGAAGAAGAATGTTACATTGTATACAATTTTAAATAAAAAGTATACAACCATAGCCAGGATTTAGCTGTAAGCATTTGCAACACTTACAACAATCAAGTAACATACATTCATATAAAATGTAAGTTACTTAGCCTGTCAATGTAATGACAGGAATGAATAAGTAGATAACTCCCTAATTCCCACGGTATTAGGGAGCTATCTACTAAAAGACTGAAAGACCTAAATTGGTCTTTCAGCCAAATTTACTAATACTAAGTAAAGATTACTTAGTATTAGTAAATTATGCCCCTACTCGCTATACCGCGAGTAGGGGCATGTCTATTAAACAATGAGCAGCCTGTGGCTGCTCACTGTTGTTAAAAAAATAAAAGGCCCCCCTTCCCGAGCCCCCACCCGCAACGCGCGAGTGTGGGCTTTTAAACTAAAGGAGGGACCTATTCCCCCCCGGCCCCCACCCCTGAGTGGCAGGTGGGGGCCCTAATGTAAAATAATGGGGGGGACCTATTGGCATTTCGGGACTTCGGCACTTCGGGACTTCTATTGCAGCCGCTTAGTAGATAACTCCCTAATTCCCACGGTATTAGGGAGTTATCTACCAAAAGGCTGAAAGACCTAAATTGGTCTTTCAGTCAAAATTACTAATACTAAGTAAAAATGACTTAGTATTAGTAAATTTTGCACCTACTCGCTATACCACTATGCCGAAGTCCCGAAATACCTAAATGCCGAAGTTCCGAAATTCCAAAGTTCCGAAGTGCCAAAGTGCCGAAGTTGCTGAATTTCCGAAGTGTCGAAGTGCCAAAGTGCCGAAGTTCCGAAGTGCTGAAGTGCCGAAGTTGCCGAAGTTGCCGAAGTTCCGAAGTGTTGAAGTGCCGAATTGCGCAAATCCCGAATTGCAAAAGTCCCAAATTTCGGAATGCCGAACCGAACCGAAAATGTTCCCCATGCACATGCCTAGCAAAAATGTAGGAGGATATTGAGGAATACAGGTAAAAACAGCATTGAGTTTCAATCTTGATTGAAGGTAACTTACTTTAAAGACACTCTACTGCTCAAATTAATAAAAACAAACAGTTTAGTAGATATATCTTCAATGAAAATATGTAAGCATATTTTCATTGAAATCACATTTCCCATAGGAAAGCATTGGGGGGCTATCACGCAAAACGCAGCATTGCGCCAATCAGAATCTCCTCTTAGAGATGCATGAACTCAAAGTTCAGTGTCTCCATGCTGAATGTCAGTGCTGCACAACCAAGGAGGCACCTGTAGTTCTGAATAATTGTCGCTAGATGTGTCCCTCTAGTGACATTTACATTAAAAAGTCTACAGGGACATGCTTTACTCACCAGAACAACTACATTAAGATGGTGACTATAGTGTCCCTTTAACCCCTTAAGCATGTTTTCATTGGGACTATATCTAAAAACAGCTTGCAAAATGTACAGATCTCTTGTCTGAAGCCTTTCCAAGCCCTCCCTTTCTAATCAAGCCCTGGCTTTTTATGACACTTCAATTACAGCCTTTCCAATGCAGCTAAATGACAAGTCTGCAAGACAGGTGCTCCGAGCAATTGTCTGCTTCTTGTGTTTAGCTCCATAGAGCTAAACAACCAGATGTAACAGTGCCAGTATTTTGACTGACAGCCAGGAGGTGTAAAAATGTTAACAGATTTTCACTTTTTGTAAAATGAGGTTAAAAAACTCTTTACACATTAAGCACCTCAGCAAGCTCAAGCGCTTTAGGGGTCTGGAGTGTCCCTGTAATTGCTTGCAGATTATTTTGCAAGCTTTGAAGTGTTTGCATTTGCTGAGAGAGATCAGGGTGCAGGTTTAGATCTGGAGAAATTGAGGATTTTTGAATTTTAATATATTCAGATCTATGAAAAATGTAATCATTCTGGTTTTTATGTTTTGATATGATGATTACTAATTAATGTTTATGTTTACATACTCTGTTTCCCTTGCTTTAACTCCTTAAGGACACAGCTTCAGAAGCTTGTCTTACGCTTAATGACACAAGCAATTTTTGCATTTTCTTGCTGTTTGCGTTCAACTGCAATTTGCATCTCTCTCGTTTATTGCACTGACACATATTATATAATGTTTTTTAAAGGACATAAAGGGCTTTAATTTGATGTAACATATATATATACATATATATATATATATATATGTATATGTATATATATATATATATATATATATATATATATATATATATATATATATAAATGCTAATTTATTATCAAAAAATACAGAAAAATGCAAAACAAAATTAAAAAAAAATTGGTTTTTTTTTTACAGTTTTTGCAATAATAATGTGTGCATAATTAGTGCAGGTTAAAGAAAGTAATTCAAAATAAATTCATTTAGTTGTTCTGATTTACAGAATATATAATGTGCCTGGTATTTTAAGTTTTTTTTGGTAGTTACAGGTCACAAAGCACAAGGAGTAAAATAAAAGTTTAATGTGGAGCAATTTTAGAATTTGGTATGTTTGTCTTGTAAGCTTAATAGCCATAAAAGAAAACAAAATTGCCACACAAAAGTATATATTTATATAAAGTACACATCACAGGCTATTTACCTAAGGTTGTTTTGACACTTTCTATGTAGTCATTTCACCGCCAACCTCTGCTAAATATTGGAGTAAAATTGTGTTTTGGGGGGTTTTTGGCACACAAACTTATAACAAAGAACTTCTCATGTGTATTTTGTAAAGTTGGCATGTGGTATTCCTGTACAAAGTTTTATTTTGTGTTCAGTTACATCTGCTGAGTAAAATGACACCCCCTTTGTATGTCTTTGGCACTATTTCGTGAAGCTACAGTGCCATATATGAGACCTGTCCTTTTCAGTATTCACAGTAGAATTTTGAGAGACGGATTTAATGAGCCTATGGTTCCATTTGGGGTATTATAACAGTTTGACTGTTCAAAAAAAAAAAAAAAACACAAAGGCCTACCATTTGTAAAAGTAGACACTCCAGGGTATCTCATATGGTGCATCCAAAAATGGCCCCCATTTTTTCACCAATATATGCCAAAGTATGTGGTAAAAAATTATTTTGGGCATTTTTTTACATATGGATTACATTTTTGCTGGGCATTTTGTATATTTCATATGTGCCACTAAGTTCAAACCCCCCAAATTATGCTCAGCTAAGTCTTCTGAGTAAAAAGACAACCCCATTGTATGTCTTTGGCAATATTTTGTGAAGTTACAGTGCTGTAAAAGAGACGTGACAAGTTTACGTTTTTAAGTGTGAATTTTCATGGAGAGCTTTGATGCGTCCATGTTCCAATTTAGAGCACTTGAGCATGCTACATATTACAACTACACCATAAAGGCATACCATTTCTTAAAGAACACATCCTAGGGTATTTCAAAAGGCATATTTTGAACCTTAGCGTGGGATTATTTTTTCGCTAACTTGTACCAAGTGTAGTGGTAATAAGCATTTTTTCTGCCGTTTTGACACACAAAGTGAATTTGCGCAGTATATTTGTGCTATGACTGTATAATACTTCATATGTTGCTCAGCTATGTCATCTGAGTACAGCAATACCCCCGTATGTACCTTTGCCAGGTATATGTGGATGTTAAAGGGGCACATTTGAGACGCAGTCATTCAGTTTTTTTCTAACTTTGAAGTTTTACGCTGTGTCCATGTTCCATTTTGGAGTAGTTTAGATGGTTGGTTATTGAAACTTCCCCACAAACACATACTATTTATTAAAGAATACACCCTGGGGTAATTCAAAATGCATATTTTGAACCTTAGTGTGGGATCATTTTTTCTCTAGTTTTTTCCAGGTGTAGTGGTAATGAGCATTTTTTTATGTATTTCTTTACTTTTTTAAACTTTTTAAACTTTTTAAAACTAGTTTTTAAACGTTATTTTTGCTTATTATTTTTTTTAAACTTTCCTAAACTTTCTTAAAACTTTTTTTACAGATTTAACATTTTTCTAAGCTTTTTTTTACCATTAACCCCTAACTAGCAGTAAGCAGCACTAACCGTAAATTCCCAATTTTCCCATAACTCCCACCCACCCCAGCTAGCAAAATATATAATTATAAAATATTTAAATTAATTAATTAAATTAATTGAACCCCTGAGGGCTAATAACTAAATAAAAGTTAATCCTCGGGGTTAAAACAAATTAGATCACAGTATAATACTGTGAGCTGTATTTTGATCACTGTAGGCAGGGAAGGGGTTAATTTTTATTTGGACTGGGTAAAGGGGGGTGTCTTTTTATTTTTTACTTAAACGTTATTACAACTTTTTTTAAATGTAATTTTTTACTTTTTAAAGCTTATTTTAAAACTTTTTTTAACGTTAACCCCTAGCTAGCCTAACTCCAAATCCCCAAATTCCCCACTAACTTCCACCCACCCCAGTTAGCTAAATATATAATTTTAAAATATTTAAATTAATTAATAAAATAAATTTAACCCCTGAGGGTTAAAAAAAAAAGAATTAACCCTCAGGGGTTAAAAAAAAAATCAGATGACAGTAAAATGTAATCCCTGCCAATTGATCACTGTAGTCAGTGATCAATTGTCAGGGAAGGGGTTAATTTTTTATTAAAAGGGGTAAAGAGGGGTGGGATTTTAAACTAACTTTATTTTATTTTTTTAACAGGGGGCAGGATCAGCACTGATCCATCTCCCTGCACTTCACAGTGAACCCGGAAGTGCAGGGAGGCGGAAGGTGAGTATACTAAGCACATGTGCTCGCTTTGACATGCTGTCAGAGCAAGCACATGTGCTGGGACAGCCCGATCTGGTGCTCCCGGTCTGCCTCTGATACAGAGGCAGATCGGAGCACCATTAACCCTGTGATCGCCGCGATTGCGGCAATCTGGGGTTAATTTTACCGCATGACGGACAAGGTCCGTCACCCGTCGTTAAGGGTATCCCCAGGATGACGGACCTCGTCCGTAATCTATCCTGAAGGGGTTAAAATCAATATTTGATGAGTAAAATTGAGTATTGTGAGTAGTACCAATCATATATTATTTTTAAAATGATATTATTCTGCACAGCAAAACATTGATTTCTCTGAACCATTGTTTCCAACAACAATTTTTTTTTTTTGAAAATTGACGAATTTTGCTCATATGTTGTATTGACTCAATAGAAGTTTGGGGCCAAAAATTTAATTTGGGAGACTAATCAAATTAACCAAAAGGGCATGAAAATCAGCCAATCGTGTATGCATTTTCTTACTGTTTTGTTCAAAGATCAAGTGAGAAAAAGTAACCAATTGAGAGGAAAAGTGAAGGAGCAAAACCATTTCACTATTTGTACTACTTCTCTTTTGTTCCTTCTTTTGCTCACTTCACACTTGATCTATGAACAAAATCAACATTTAGTGACTGTCTCCTAGCCATCAATCATATTTTTTCCACCAATCATCTGGTTTTATTTTTGTGCCAGGGGATATAATTCAGTATTAGGAATAAGAACAAAAATTCTCAACCATTATGCATTTTGATTTGTTCATGATTTGGCTCAGATATTGGGAATTCCACCAATCACTAGATTGATCCAAATCTGGACGATTAGTAGTGCACACTTAAACAAATCTCCAACTCTAATATTTTATTCTTGCACTAATCTTCAACATAACACTAAACATGCAATTTAACAATTTCACTTAAGGTCCACAAAGGTTTGGAAAAGTTGCATATAGGGCCTTCTTCCCTTTTAAATTCTCATTGCTCAAGCTGTAGTGTTGTGATTGTCACCTAGGGAAGCAAATCATATCTCTCACAGATAATATTTCTGACATGTGAAAGGCCAGAAGCTTTATAATTCATGTGTGATTTCTCATTGTTATGCTGAAAGAGACCCACCATCAATTTCCTCAAATCTGTGCGTTTTCACAAGCATCAAGGGTTTTAATCTTGTTTTTTGACAGCGATGCAGTGATCTGAAAATCATCACTTTAAGATTATTAGGTCATGGACAGGGTACTGATAAGGTATAGATGAAAATCTGAATTAAATCTCCAGGAAATCATGTCATACATGATGATGTATCTCGTAGAACAGAAATGGAGAGAGAGCTTGTATTAAAGGAGATAACTGGGACACAGGGTGAAAGGGTAACTGTAAATTTAATTCTAGTTGTGTTTCCTCAATAGAATGATTGAAGCATAATGGATTCTATTTCCCAGAAGGTTAATAGATGGTGACCTGTCTGCGTAGATTTGTATGTGTGATTGTTTCCCTATTTGATCTATCTTATTGTGTTTCATACTATACCTCTTCAATTTATTTTAATCTTACAGTTAGATTTTATTTGTTTCTCATTTATGTTAGTTTTTCCTCATTGCCTTCATATTTCTGCTTAGATCTTAAATTCTAGAAGTCAATTTACTTGCCAGACGTCACATTATGGACTTTTTGCATCTCACTGACAGAGATGATGTATGGTACTTGTAGCAGTCAGTATAAATAAACTGTTTTATTACATTACATTACTTAAAATTGGTACATAGGTTTTGATTTATATTTTTACATTTGCCATATATTTTTACATATATTCTATCCAGGTTTAAATATGCAACGTTGTTATATAGTACAAGGATATTTTGCCTACTGGATTCATTCATTAACAACAACTATTAGGTTTGAATTGAGTTGAGTTGAAGTTACCAAAATTTAGCAAAATTCACACCAAATTGATGGTATTGGGAAAATAATCTCCAGAAAAAAATGAAAATTTAAGCCAAAATAGCTAAACTGAAATAGCTAAAATGTTAATACAAATTTGCTGAACTGAACACATTTCCCACTGTAGCCATTTGGACTAAAATATGCAGTGTGATTTTCATTTCACCTCGATTCACTCTTTAGTGACTAAATTCTATTGTCATTTTTTTTCCAACTCTGCTGTTTTTGCCTAGGTTTTAAAAGTCATTACTCGACACACCACTATTAAATATTTAGTGAATAAGCCCCAGTGTAAAAAAAATTCCTGACATTCTTTAAGGTTGAGGGCTGAATTCTTTTATCTGGATTTACTGTTATCACTTCTGTTATCGGCAGCTTTTTCTAATGTAGTGTATTGGGAGTTGCTATTCAGCTACTAAATATAACTCTTGTAATAGAATCAACTTTCAGGAATAGCAATGATCAGCTCATTGCAAAATAATTCCAAATCATTTGAATTTGTTTTAGAGTTTGTTCTCTAATTATACACCCATTAGACTTTGTAAAGCGACTCGATCAGAAAATATTAGCAGTGGTGCTTTCCATACCTTTCAGAATCTGGTTTGGTGTAGAAGTGAAGCAACACAACACCATAAAACAGATGAAGCACTGATAATCACTATTCTGTAACCACCGCTGCCTTAACACAATTGGCAGAGCATTTTAGGGAGAACAGTTGGATTTATGGGGATATTTCCTAATGTGAGAATTCAAAGTGAATTTAAAATTTAAGGCCAGAGTAGCTGAACTTAAAGCAGAGCTGAATTTTTCCAGTTCGTCTAGTATACCCTTACATTTTAAAATTTAAAGTTCAAAGGGCTGCGTACAAAATGGGGCAAAACCATCTGCTGCATACAGGGCCAATCAGACTGCAAAATCTAGAAATTGTTCATGGAATCCAACAATGTCCATATTTTGTAATTCAGGCCCCAAATGGGTTTCCATTTAGTCTGGATTTTAGCCAGGAGGAATTCCGGACCAAATGCTGCAAGCCTGGGCCTGGAGGCTTCAAATCCAGGCTCATATTTAAAAAACATTAAAAAAAATAAAAGAAATTGTCTGCTGGCAGTCTTAGCAGTTGGCAATAGCTAAAAAAAAAAAAAGGAAAACCTCAGCTGCACAACAGTTAAGTATGTGTTGGCTGACCAGCTACCAGTAAAAAAAAAAAAATATTTATCAATAAAAAGCCTATGGTGGTCACTAAACCTCCAATAATACTATAATGGAAGTTTTAAACCTCCATATTCTCCCACCTGGCCATGCGGCAGGGTGGGTATATTTGATAAATAGTTAAAACTACAACTGGGCAGCCATTGCTGCCTAGTCACTAGAAAAGGTGATAACTCATGTAAACTAACAGGAGGACATAGTCACATAATCTCACCCATGGGCATCAGTTGGGGCTATACTAATATTTATTCGAAGAACCAAGTGTCCATCCTAGTGGTGGCTGAGGTCCTAATAATATTGAAGAAGAGAGGACATCGTTTTTCCACAGTTTCAACCTGTTGGTGGTGGGTAAGGGCCCTAATATTAATAGTAAAGGGAGAGACCTAGTGTCCCTGTCAGCCTCCACCCATTGTCAGTGGGTGGGAGCCCTAACTAATAATACAAAAGGTGGACATGATATTGTACATGCTGCCCAAATAATGGCATGCACCTCCCCAGTCTTCAGATGGCTCAGGAACCCAAATCCCCTAGCCATCTCCAATAAAAATACCTTACCTTACCTGCCCCCCTCATCCTAGTAATAATGAGGGGACGCCAATTAAACTAATACATGTATATAAAAAAATAATTATATATATATATATATATATGAATGTATGTTACTTGATTGTTGTAAGTGTTGCAAATGCTTACAGCTGAATCCTGGCTATGTTTGTATACTTTTTTTTTTATTTAAAATTGTATACAATGTAACATTCTTCTTCTTTCGCTGGGTAAGTATATTAGTACTTAGGCAATACTGTGCTTCGGAACTTCGGCACTTCGTCACTTTGACACTTCGGAACTTCGGCTACTTCGGAACTTCGGCACTTCAGCACTTCGGAACTTCGGCAATTCGGCACTTCGACACTTCGGAAATTCGGCAACTTCGGAACTTCCGGACCTCGGCAACTTCGGCACTTCGGCAATTTGGCACTTCGGCTATTCGGACATTCGGAAGTACCCGAATGTCCGAATTACCCAAAATTTGTCCGAATTCATATTCGGACCGAAACGAATTGCACATGTCTACTTTTTAAAGTGTATCAGTAAGTATTTTTTTTTCATTTATATGTATATTTATTTATTTTATAATTGTAAATGCAAGGAATTATTTTAAACATATTTTGTGCATTTAGCCTTTGAATGCCACAGATGAGAACACTGTGGTGTTAACCATTAGAAATACAAATGGTTCTCTCTACCTACATACAATGGCTGGCAGGCAACATACATTATAATTTATAGTTGGGGTCTCAAGGATCCCCAATTTATTGGCAGACACCCGAAGTGGTTTCACCAACCCTAAAAGTAAACATATAATGACTACTAAATGTAGTTCATTATTCTGTTACTAAATGATTTGTCAAAACTGATTTACAGGATATTTGAACAATCTTCTTGCAGTTGTCAAAACTGTTTCCATGTAGAATAAATTCCTAATTTTATTGTCATCTTTTTGAAATATAACCATTTCTTTGATACTAGCTAAATTATCTCTCTCGTACTCTGCTGTTTCAACAATCTAATTAGATGGAATATCTTTTAATATATGGAGTGGAGAAGGCTCTAATTATCAGTGATGTTTTGGCTGAGATAAATATGCATAAATCTGAAGCAAGGAAGGGAAGAATTGATCATAAATAATCTTAAGTCAGTAAAATAAATATACACGGTGTGATCAAAAAGATTTGACATTAAAAAGCAAGCAACAACAAACAAGAGGATAAACAAATTATGTTTTCTAAAGCTAATGAAAGCATGTGCTAAATTTGACACAAGAGGATATCAAATGTGAGCATGTGAAAAAAATGCATGCAAATAAAAACCTCACAGAAATATAACTTGTTTTTCAATGAAGAGTGATCTAAATATGCAATTAATTACAAGAAGTGCTATAAGAGACTATTATTAGGTCAATATTCATATATATCAACACATGATTTATGATGAATTAAATGTTCATGCATTTCACACAAGCAGTGAAACAAAAATATGTAAGATGAACAATAGGTAGTTGATTTATAGATAAATATGTTAAGTTAACACCTTGCTAGTTTCAATAAAGTCATCTGGTCATGTCCTTTTAATAGATGCCAGCTCACGAAGACTGTTTTTTCCCCTCAAGAAATAACGGTTAAAATGATCTGCATCCACACACATCCAAGATCCAAGAGCTATCCACTGAATTATAACGTCCTTCTACCCAAAGCTAAGCAGGAGTGGGAAAATATTTTGTAAGGGATACGTGTGGGGTGGTTTTCTTCCAACATACAAAACACCCAGGCATCCCACACAGACAAATTATGTCTCCACACAACAATGAGCCACCGTACACAAACCCTGTACAACCCCCCTAAACAAACAAAATTATATGCAAGAACATAATGTGTCAACACACATGCAGCTTCCCTTCATACACTACCTACACTCACATACACAGCATATGATTATAAACAATACACATACAGCCTCCCCCCCCCACAAAACACACACAGCTTCCAAACACAGCTACTATACACATAAAACATACTTCCCTTAAATACAGCCTAAGCCCACACATACAACACATATAGTTTGCTTCAAAATACATAAGCATCCTCCCCTCATGCAGTCACCTCATACACACAACACACACAGTCTATGAATATACACACATCACACTTAAAGTATCCAGATACAGCCACCATATACATACAACACATATAATTCAGAAATTTAACCAAAAGTCCTATCCAGTACACTAATGCATTTGGTATCATATACATCATCTAAATTTGGGTAATCAACTTTTTGTCCAAATTTGGCTACTCTGAAACACCATGTGGACATATCATGGAACAAAACTGTCACAATGATCTTTGGAACAGTACCTATTTTACATAAATTACACAATTCCCGCCTATGCATCAGATCAAATTCAAATAGCATGCTGACCACAGTCTGTTCTTTTCAAATATCTAGCTATGTTGCTTGACCCCAATCTATCCTTTGGCCTTCACATTGAAAAGCTCTCATTGAACTTTATACCAAACTAGGTGACCTGTACAGAAACAAATCCTGCCTAAGCCCCACGGTAAGTAAACAGTGCAACAAATGCTAATTCCTGTCATTGAATGTAGTGTATGCACCTGCTCTGCAAACCCACCTTTGTAAATGTACTATGTTGTGTAACTAATTTTGCTGCTTTGTGCTACAATGTAATTACATGACCCATCATTGTCACATGTTAAATGAGCTAACCTATCGCTGGAGTCCAGATGCACCCTTCATCTTTCCAGCCTTGTGTTTAAGAGCTTTTCGGGGAAGCTCCCACCCTACCTGAGTAGAACGCTTTTCCCGGCTGTTCCCACCTCCTATAACCACAGATCCAGTACTTTTTTTTTTTTTAATATACCACAATACAAATATAAAGTGTCTCAATATACAATATATATCTATATAACTTGTGACCTTTTTGTCATCTGATTACAAATCTACTTAAAAAAACCACATGTGTCTAGGATAATCCATCTATTAACAATGTCAGCAGCAAGCCCAATTGCACAGTGTAGGCACCAATGAAATTCCCTGACAGCCTCTGTGGAACAACTGGGGAAACATTTTAAATGAATAATAAAAAAAAAGTTGTGGCAATAGTTCAAAGTAGGTAAAACATGCATAAACACAGGCAGAGTATCAGGGTATGGGGGCACAGTTTTAACAATAGTAGACATAGCTTAATAGAATCCACACCAATTTAGCACTCTGAAAAATTGCATTCAGTATAGGCTTTTTAGTTTACCAAAGAAGGGGCCATAGCTGGTATTTGAATCTCTTCAACTCTCCATCACCGCAAATGATGTGGAAAAAGGGGAACATTTGCAAGTCCATTGCAGTTGTAATTCAAACACATGTCATGCAGTAGGTGGGTGAGAGAGACCCATTATCATGTTAAGTGCTAATTTCTCACTGACACAAATAAAGCTAATATATATATATATATATACATATATATATATATATAGTGTAGAGTGTAGCTATATATATACAGTGTATATTGGATTAGCCGTATTAGTCCAGTAGCCAAGATGCCAAAATACCAGAGTATTGCAGTATGCAATTATACCTTTTTTATTGGACTAACGTAACATTTTAAAGACAAGCTTTCGAGAGTGTTCCTCTCTTCTTCAGGTTTGAAGCAATACTGATCAATTTGAGTTTAACACTTAAAACAACTGATGTTAGAGAAGGGGAGGTATGGGGTCAGTGGGGTGTCATGAATAGCAGAAGATGTGCCTGAAAGTGAAAGGTGCAGGTTGGCTGAGAATAGCCCAAAAAAAAGTAAATAAACAGAGGAGAGTCAATAAGCTAGTTAAAAAGAAAAAAATAACCAAAGAAAACACAACCCCCCCCCCAAAAAAACCCCCAAAAAAAAAACCCAGCAGAACAGGACATGCAAGTATAAAGCTGCATATATGTATGTATATAAATATATATATATATATCGTATAAATGGTGATGTTAACTTGCATCACTGTGACATGCACCTACTGACACATTTTCTCCCAGCATTATGCTAATAACATACAATGGAAATAATGAGTTACACCATGAGCTCATAAGCCATGGTAGTAAATAGCCACAGATTTTTTTCCCCCCCTGACTTCCCACCATAATATTATATTTTCTACAAAGACTTTTAGAGATGGTGATAAAGTAGATAATAGGAGTTGAAGCTAAATATTTGCTTATTTAAAATTGTCAGAATGCTTTCTATAAACCACTGATTTCATGATAAACAGTATTTGTTTATTTATACTGAATATGATATCTATTTCTGCTTCACTTAACAAAAGCATTCACAAACTCCAATCACAACCCAATTCACCACAAGCTCAGTATTTGCAATCTCACAGACATATATTTTACACAGACACATACATTAGTTTAGACATTGCAATCCCAAGAGGTATTTATTTGATTATACTCTATTTCTTAACAATAAAGTATTTCAGCACTGGAGTTACTCAGCTAGAGTAGTCATTCTAGAATCAAACCACCACTGAAGTGCTGTACTGCTTTGCAATAAAATGTGCAACGGTACTCCATAGAGGCTTAAATACATAAACATAAAGACATCTGCTCATACAGGATGCACTGAGAGAGTAAAATATGCCAGGGTCACTCAATCACATTAGTTTTGGTACCCCCAGGATACAATTTATAATGTCCTATTTGTTGTTAAAGTTATTTAAATAAGAATAGGAAAACACAATTAAATTTCAATATATTCTAGTTATTCTTTAAAATCCATCACATGAATACACTACGCATTCAGTGAAGCAGAGAATGTGTCACCAATGCATCATGCAAATAATTACACACTATTTCCAGGTATGTATAACTAGATAAGTATTATTTATACAAACAGTAATTAAAATAACCACATGAACATTCTGAATTACATGTTACCAAATATATTTCTTCTAAAGATCATGAAACTGTCACATGCAAGGCTTGAATTGAAAAAGATGAGAAATCTAAATTTACTAATTTGGATATTTCTGTTTCATTTGCTTATCTTTTTTCTGGACCGTAAGCAAATATTTTGTCTGCGTCTGGAATTTATGTTTTATTTTACAAATTAGGCCACATAATGTGCAACAGTCCAATACAGTGCTCTGTATTGGCAAATTGATGTCAGATAATTTTCTACATATAGGGGAAATTTATAAACGCTAAAAACAGATGCTATCCTGAATCAAATTGTACAGTGTCTTAAAGCATTTAGCGCTTGGCACTCAAAAAGCAGATTTTGATAAATTGCTTGCATACGGTCTTACCTAAACTGACATAATACAAACCTCCATTATTTTTGCCTGAATGTTACACTTACAGAGTTCTTCACTAAAGTGTGAATGGCCCTGTTCCATAATGGGGGGATAATATTCAGCTACATACGTGGCCATTCTGACTGCTTATAAAGGTATGTAAGGTAGCTATTGTTATCAGTCCCTGCAGTTCTCCCAGATTGCAGGCCCCCATTGCCCCATTGCTGTTATTTAGTAAATTGCTGATTTGGCGATATGCTAAATAAATAATACATGAGCTACAGTCATGTATTGAAATGGAGGTGGTAGGTGGTTGCTGCATGCAAGAATATTAATGAACTGGTGGCTATTGCTCAGAATCACTGTCAGAAGCTAATTCCTGGCTGTGCATTTTGTTTGCAGGGTGCCATAACAGCAAAAGGGTGCTCTACTAAGTAGTAATGATGCTTGCCATGAGACTAGAGAAGTCATTATACGTTGCATTTTCAGTTGAATTTAGGTAAGCCACTTGAAACATTTGTTGTGTTGTTATTTCAATTGCTTTTGATTGATTGTAAATTTTGACAATAAACCTGATTTTCAATGGGGGTTGAATAATTTTCCACGTTAGAATATAGAGCTGTATCATTCTGGAGAAACAAACTGGCTATACAAATATAGCACAATTGGTAAAACGAAGAAAAGGGTATTTCTGACTGAATATAAATTGCCTGTTTTTTTTAGAAATAAAAAACATTTTACAAATGGACAGTGCAATAACAGAAAATACCTTTGACAATGTCCTGAAAATTGAACGAGAAAGCTTTTTGATGTAACCTTTACCTTTATTTATAAAAGCAACATTTGCACAATATTGATAATGCTTTTTTAGAATGTGAGTGTTTTTTTATCTAACTGGATTCAGTGTTTTACATTGTAATCAAACCATGACAAATGCACAATTAATAAATCTTTAGGTACTTGGAAGGTATACTTTGTTCCTTCTAAGATGAAAGCAAACATTCATTGTGCCTATACCTAGTTCAAATGAGAATTGAAAGGGAATAGTTGATTAAATTGATCAAAATGTGCCACTGAAGAGAGAGACTGCATCGTTCTGTCCCCTGTGATCTACTAGCATATTCCATTCTGCTTCTCAAAAGAAAAGGGTAGAAAACTCTAATAGAGGAATTGATTCCAATAATTTGGTAACTATCTCATTTAACTATTTCTTCCCTCTGAATAGTTGAATTGCTTCAAGCATGCTGTCAATTTACTAGCCAATCTATTTACATTTACATACAAGATACATGCAGGCATACTACCTATTGATATCATCATTGCATTCCCCAATTTGTAATTAATCATTTGCTCACAGATATATTTAACCCCTTAAGGACCAAACTTCTGGAATAAAAGGGAATCATTACATGTCACACATGTCATGTGTCCTTAAGGGGTTAAAGGGAAAACTGGGAAATCTAAGCAAACATTGTGGAGACAGAAGTCCCCTCAAACCATCTACCAGTAAGGTGTCAAACCACTTCTGAAATGATGAATACGTATCTGGATCTCATTATCCTTCAATTGCTTAGATCCAGAGAGATGATCTCCATTTCATGTGCAGCTCCTTCATTCTTTCCCTGGCAATCACACTAAGTGCCCCAGCTGACAGAGAGGAGCACCAGGTATCAGTTGATGCCAGGATCTCCTCAATGTGAACTGATATTTAACCCTGTTCACACCAAAACTAAAGGAAATCCATGCCATCCTAATGACTATAAAGTACACTATTTGTATTACGACATAGAACATCCCAACATTGTAAATTGATTAACCATAGGACAGTCATTCCAATAACACTTGCAGGAAGGAATGGCATATAGTATCTCCAAGAGGAGAAAAAGCTTACTGCCCCTACCCTTCCAAAATGTATGTTGTGGGGATATTTATGGGATTATAATAGTAAACAGTTGAGAATTGCCCACTATTTCAACTCTCTAGATCCCAAAGATCGTTATCATGTAAGTGAAATGTATTCCATATAAATAAAATCACAATTTGTTATAAAAATAGATACAATTTATTGTGACAAATTAAATAATAATAATATGTAACATGCGTGATAATAATCAATGAATATTTAGTATAACACGAATATGCAATACAATGGCAATACACATTCCAATGGTTAACACAGCAATTGTCAAGTTAAGATTTATGAGGGGCTTCACAGAGAAAGAAAGTCTTTCATGCAGCACAGCGAAAGGCCATAAAACTTTGGCTAGTAGTTAACTAATAACCCTTTCAATGCTGGCTAGATCCTCCTGGGCATATAATACCTATTCTCATGTAATTTTAATTAAATTAACATTTAAACCCGCTCATTAATCATTTCCTGGAAACATCCAATAAGAGTGATCTACCATATTCTATAAGCCGAATTTTAATTTGCCTAAAAAGATATCTTATTTTAGAGCAAATCAATACACCTGGATAAAAACAACGGTATGCTAACATGTGATAAATCACATAATATATATAATTATTGTTAATTCCACCTGCAGAATGGAATATTTATAACTAGTGATGTCCCGAACGGTTTGCTGGCGAATAGTTCCTGGCGAACATTGCGTGTTCGCATTCGCCACGGATGGCGAACATATGCGATGTTCGGTCCGGCCCCTATTCATCATCATTGAGTAAACTTTGACCCTGTACCTAACAGTCAGCAGACACATTCCAGCCAATCAGCAGCAGACCCTCCCTCCCAGACCCTCCCACCTCCTAGACAGCATACAATTTAAATTAATTCTGAAGCTGCATTCTTTTTTTTTTATTCTTTTTTTTGTGTGTTTATTATACATTATCCTCCATAGCCAGTAACCTGTGTTTATTATACATTATCCCCCCATAGCCAGTAACCTGTGTTTATTATACATTATCCCCCCATAGCCAGTAACCTGTGTTTATTATACATTATCCCCATAGCCGGTAACCTGTGTTTATTATACATTATCCTCCCCATAGCCAGTAACCTGTGTTTATTATACATTATCCTCCCATAGCCAGTAACCGGTGTTTATTATACATTATCCTCCCCATAGCCAGTAACCTGTGTTTATTATACATTATCCTCCCATAGCCAGTAACCTGTGTTTATTATACATTATCCTCCCCATAGCCAGTAACCTGTGTTTATTATACATTATCCTCCCCATAGCCAGTAACCTGTGTTTATTATACATTATCCCCCCACAACCAGTAACCTGTGTTTATTATACATTACCCCCCCCCCACAACCAGTAACCTGTATTTATTATACATTATCCTCGCCATAGTCAGTAACCTGTGTTTATTATACATTATCCCCCCATATCCAGTAACCTGTGTTTATTATACATTATCCTCCAAAGCCAGTAACCTGTGTTTATTATAAATTATCCCCCCATAGCCAGTAACCTGTGTTTATTATACATTATCCCTCCCATAGCCAGTAACCTGTGTTTATTATACATTATCCCCCCCATAGCCAGTAACCTGTGTTTATTATACATTACCCCCCATAGCCAGTAACCTGTGTTTATTATACATTATCCCCCCCATAGACAGTAACCTGTGTTTATTATACATTATCCCCCATAGTCATTTATCGTTGGACCTAGGCAGCATGATGTCTTAGGCCGGCCCAGAGAGTGAGTGAGTGAGTGAATAATATAATATATATGTTCAGAAACATATTAGTAATATATGTAAATCGGGTTCATGCAAAGAGAGTGAAAAGGTATTAAAGAAAAACACACTTATTGCATCAAATTTACAAAGCCAAACTTTTAAAAGCTTTCCTCATTTCTTTCTCGGGATGAGGAATATATCGGTTGTAGACTGAGAATTTCCATCTGCCCAATCTTTTAATAATATGCACTGGAGTGTCAGTGTTGAAGGAGACCGAAGCTGCCCCTATTCTAAATGAAAGACCCGAGACATGGATACAACCCAATCTTAGGAGTAGTGTTCTGATGTAGAAGATGAATTTAGCCGTAGTCAGAGGGATTCAGTGAGAGTAGTGGTGAAATGTGTGTGGCATGACTGAGTGTGGGTAAGTAAGAGTCAAGTATTTTAACTGGGCACTAGTTCTAGGTGGGATAAAGTGGTATAGCGGATGGATGAGTAGTTTGGTTCGTTTTATAGGTTTGTAGAGAAAGTATATAGTGATCATGATTTTTAGCGATATCCAATATTTTTAAGGTGGTAAAGATAAAATACTATATAAAATTTGTGGGAATATCGAATAGTCGTGTACAGTAAATCAGAGAGGGCTCAGAATATCGAACCATCGATCGGTTACCTGGATGAAGTAGGGGGTCTATCTTTTTAAATAAATACACGGTAATATGCTTTTAATGGAATAGGACGTTAGGAAAGGTGTGTGATTGGGATAAGTAGTTGTGGTTGTATTTACCTTATCCTGGGACCGACCTGGCTCCTAAGCTTGAGCCGCGCATGGCTGGATCACCTCTGCCTCCACACGAGCCGCATGTGGCTTGATCTCCTCTTCTGACTTAGCCACGTGCACTGACCGCAGTGATCGGTCACGTGGCCCGCCTGGCACTAGGAGCACGGCTCGAGTCACAAGCTCGCTCTTAAAGGGGCAGTGGGAGCCAAAAGTTGATTCAGGCTCCCATTGACCCACGTCATTCCAGCACCCCCACACACAAATGTTTTGGGGGGCACAATAGCTTGCATTTAAAAAAAAAAAAAAAAACCTTTTTTGACTGTAATATAATAGCAGTCAGTTTCCTTCACACGTGTGCGTTTCAGGGCCTGCCACGGCACAGTGTTACACCAGTGCAACTCATATCTGGTTTACCAGTAGTGTACATTTAAAAAAAAAAAATACATGGGGCTTGTTGTCACCTTTCGGAGACCCTTGGTGTTGTACGTGGCTGGGTGGAGGAAGAGACCTTCAATGACATCAGTGAGGACAAAGAACGGGACATGGCTAGCTTGGTATTCAACCTTGTGCAAATGGGGAGTTTGCGGTTGTGCAAATGGACTGTTTGCGGTTGTTTGAGGTGCGTTAAACAGGGAGTTTGGTCTGTCACTGTGAAGCGGGCGTAACCCTTACACTACCTGATCGATACAACATCATACCTGATGTTTTAAAGCACATTATTCCAAACAATTTAGGAATGGTAGGTGATTTATGTCCTTTATGGATTAAAAACAGACTCTGCATCAACTATTTAATTTTCCATGGGAGTTTTGCCATGGATCCCCCTCCGGCATGCCACAGTCCAGGTGTTAATCCCCTTGAAACAACTTTTCCATCACTATTGTGGCCAGAAAGAATCCCTGTGGGTTTTAAAATTCGCCTGCCTATTGAAGTCTATGGCGGTTCGCCGGGTTCGCCCGTTCGCGAACATTTGCGGAAGTTCGCGTTTGCGAACTGAAAATTTCATGTATATAACTATATATTCTTTCGTTAACTAAGATTTCTAAATATCGAAATCTGACCGTGATTTATACAGTCATATATCATGCTATTAGAACATTTTTAATTAATTTAGATTAATTAAATAAAACCAGCATAATTACCAGTTAAGTAGATGTTCTCATCAGATGTTCTCAGGTAGCTAAGTGTCAAGGTTTCTTGAGTTGTGTCCAAGAGAGTTTGAATGTTAGTTATAGATCTTTCTGCATGTCCGAATCTGGAAGCCCAAACTCCAACTGACTCTTCTCTGACTTACCTGCTTCTTCCTGACTCCTCTTGCTTACTTTCGGACTCCTTCTGCTTACCTCCTCACTTAGCCTGTGATCCTGATTTTTAAAGGGCCAGGCTTTCTGTGCGTCATTAGATAATAAAGCCAATAGGAGATTGAAGGTGGGGTCACCCTGCATATAGCAATTTAGGTATTTGATCCATAGAGGGCAGTATCGCCTCACTAAACCTTCCTATCCAGGAAACAGTTAACGTTTCCTGATGACGATTTTGACGTAATTTGGCTTATCTATATGGCCACCATAACTTAAGTCTACTTGTCAGTTCAAAGCGTATCTTTGGGTTTTGTCCAGACAGTGCGTCGACAATTCCTGCTGTAATTTCTAAAATGACAGTTGTAAACTCAGTCTCACCTTTCACTTACAATGGGAATCTTGTAAAAATGTAGAAAGTAAAATTAATTACTAAGTCTTATCTGGTCACTGGTGTCCGGCTTTCTTGTGTGAAGCTAACATTAAGAAGAGTATTCCATCTCCCTTCTCTGTTAGACTCATTGTATCACTTGGTTTGTTTATATAATACATTCCTTAGCTCCGACTAAGTGGTTAGTGTTAAAGAAAGGATAGAAATTTTGTGTCTCTTTGTTAGCCTGAAATCCAAAATGGAGTCTGCTCTGTTCTGAGTGACTCTGGCAATATACACTTTTAATTTCTATCATAGCCCAACATGTCTGCCGATATAAATATCCTGACAATGTGATGGTAGATGTGTTAACAATCGCACACCTGCTCCATTAGTCTCAATCAAACATCCGTGTCTTGCAATCCCGTAATAGCAATGACCATTTATGTGTTCACCTCCACCTGCCTAAAGCATTATAAATTGTAGATCCCTAAACTACTTTATTAACTTATTTGATTCACATCATTTTTAATTTCTATTTTTGTGGCTGAGTTGTGATTAAGCACGCTTTATGTCTGTCCACCACACCTTGCTACAGGAATAAATACCCTACTCCTCTTCTTCAGCAGAAGAGTGGAATTTACCTTCTCCTACATTGTAGCCATTGTTTAAACCTTCTTGCAAGGATCAGACTTTCTAGCCTGCATTGATCAGTTGAGGTTAATCTTGAATTGGTAAATATTAGACAACTTTCTATTTCAAACTCTTTGCTGTATCTGAATCTTTGCTATTTATGCATTCCCGAGTCAACATGATCTATTCTTGAAGAACCTCTAGTTATTTATTTAGTTCTTTAATCTTTTGTATTTCTCTCTTGAGTGATGCATAAGGTTCTATCACTATGCCCTCTATGGCCATTTAACCTGTTTGTTTTGACTCATTAGTTCAGTACAATTTTCATGATGTGAGATTGGTCATATTTTATCAACTCTGAACCAGTAGCTGCCAAAATGCATTGTTCAACCAGCATGGGAAAAAATGATGCATTAATGTTTCACCATTCTCTTTTTTCCTTTATACATAGAGCATACATCTTCTAGCTAACTACACCAATGTTCATTAAATGCAATCTAAAGACTTGAAATACTTTAACTTTATGGACAAATGAACTTGAAATCTGCTGACTTGGCAAATGTAACTATGAAGGGATGAGTCAACTAGGTTTACTAGCATCATAAAACAGTAATATAACCTTTTACGTAATCAAAGTACCTTATGAAAAAAAATATTGACCTATATATGAACTTGGGATCTCGATAACATATCAAGGAAAGTATATTTATTAAGGTTTCTCTTATACATATAGCCACTGACAAGGTGACATATAAAGTGTCGATAGTATGACAACTTTAAAACAAAATCATAAAAGCTTAAAACCACAACAACCCAAAGTGTTGTGAACATTTTAAAAATTAATCCACTCTTGTAAAGTTTAATGGTCACTGTACTTCTAAACTACTGGTACTCAATACTCCATACATTTCACATAGAAGCAACTAATTAAGTGGTGTTTATAAAATGGAAACACATGGGATCAGGTGAGGTGGTTATCTATGCATTCATTTTTGCCCAACATTAAAGTAACTGCTCAATTCTCTGCCATATAAAAGTTAAACCACTTTATACAGCCCTTGTCACACTTCCCTGTATATGACATTCACACCTCCCTGCATGTGACTTACACAGCCTTTTAGGTTCCTGTATTGCACAATCTGTTTCATATAGAATTTCTCCTGTTTTGTTACTAGCGTCCTAGACCCTGCAGGAGGCTCTTGTGTGTGTGATTAAAGTACAACTTACACACCAGGAGATAAACACTTTTAAAGCAAGATAATGTCTGATTGAGAATTTTTAAGACACTCACCGCTTAAATAGATAAAACCACCGTTTAGCCGATAATCCCCTTTTGTAGAAATGCAGGCTTTGCACAGCCGACCGCCAAACTCCCAAACCGAGTATAAGGGAACGCGGTAACTCATGAACATAAAATCAGCCAAACTCCTTCCACGGCTAAAATAAACTAAATGCGCTTTCCAAGTAATAATTCCCCCCACAAACGAGACCAAGCTCCATCTTGAGGGTCAAACAGGATTCTGTTTAATGGGGGCTACCTGCCCGGTATTTATGCAGGTCTCCCACCTGGTGGACACTCCCCTAGGGGACCAGATGGAAGACTGTAACACATATTGGACAGTAGCCAATCGCAGTGGCTTAGGTATAATCACTCCCCTTTCCACACATAAATCCCTCCTCTCTATTCTGGAGATAATTGGGAAGAAACCTAATTATCTCCAGGGATAGAGGCAAATCGCCATTTTAAATGCAGCAATAAAAATACATTAAAATACATAAATGTGAAAATACCAAATGTATGTGGTTCGTGTAACATATACCCAGATAGCCTGGATCTGAGTGCACATTTCTACCGAATAGCGCTCAGATCCAATGTACACAGTTCAATCGCCATGGAGTCAAAGTCCTTCACAAGTCTTTCGGTATATGATTGACTCCATGGGACGGCTATCTGGGCGAAGTTCATACGTACGTTGTAAACTCCCGAACGGACCGTTGTTCGCATGCCTCGACGAAATAGAAGGCGGGCAGTAGTTTTAAGCGGTGTTCGGTAGATAAAGTGTCCGCTTTTAGTTCCATAGAATCCTCGCCGAACACCACTGATCCTTCTTGTGTTCCAAAATGGCCGCCGCCTCGTGGTTGGCATACGAACGACGACCACCCGTACAGATGGAATGGAGAGGTGTCTGCGGTTAACCACAACGTTCTAATTGGGGCCAAGAGGTTAACCAGCAGCACACTCCTCTTCTGGGTGGCCGTCCGTTTCGTAGTTTCAATCGGTATTTGGAGAAACACACAAACAGTGGCATACGGACAGGAAATCAAACTAAATTAAGGCAAATAGACGAACCAGCAATCTTAGTCTGTACAGATGGATCTGTCACAAGAATTTTTTTTCTTGCAGGCTGTGTCACTCACAGCCATGGGAGATATGGCTAGGGCTGCATAAAAAGAAACAAAAATGTTTTAACTCAGAGCCCATCCTGGGTGGGTGCAAAGTGTCCAGTCGCTCTATAGTTAGAGCCAGATCAGCAGGGTGTGCATCAATAAGCTCTGCCTCCTCACTGTTGCCGCCTGGCAGCAGGACTGGAAGGCAAAAGTTACAAACTGACAAGCTGTTGGCGACTCGGCATGCTTTCCTCAAACAGCTTGTCAGGTTGTAGCTTTTGCCTTCCAGCTCTACTGCCCAGTGCCAATCATGAGAGTTGGAGCTTATTGAGAAGGGTGGTTCTAAACATGAGGGGTGCAGCCTAGTGCTTCACACCTTACCAATCTGCCTCTATCAACAGAGATACCCAGCCAGGATCGACTCTGTTTTTACTCCTAAATGGCAGAGATTTGATCAGCGTAATGCAGGGGTAAATTCCATTTACAAAAACTTCTTCATTAAGGTAATGCTATTTTGATGCCTATAGTATTCCTCTAAGGGATACTATAGGCATCTAAAGTATCCCTTTGAGGGATACTATAGGCATCAAAACAGCATTACCTTAATTGAGCAGGGAGTCATTGCCAAGTCATTTTCATTGTCTAAGTGGTGTCCATTCAGTCAATAAGGAAGCCCCAAAAGGAAGCACATATCTATTTTTCCTCTTTAGCCACACCTATGGGGGCATCCAAATTGTACATGTTTTATGGATCATAGCAATAACCCACAACTTTTGTATAACATTGATTAATTAATTGGCTCCAAATGTTACTCACTGCATTCCAAACTGGGAAGAAACTAATCATAGTCCACCTACTATTTTGCATATCATCGGCCAACTGATCTCAAGTTGGTAGACATGGATTTTTAATTTTAATATATGGACATGATTTTAAAATTCTTTTAAAATAATGACATGAAAATTATACCATCACTTAGGTTTGGATATCCAACTTTTTATTTCCTGCTCATTTTTATATGGACTCATTAGCAAAGTGAATGCTAATGAGCATTGTCATGCTTCGGTTAGCTTTATTCTTGATCATTGATGCAGAGACCTGTTTGCACAGCCTATCACTTTTCATATACTACACTAAGTACCCACATAATTGAAGGATTATGAACTCTGCCAGATTGCAAATGTTAGTCATATGTTTCTGAATCAATTTGCCATCGGTTTAGATGTATAAGTGAGTCCTTGCCATATTTAACTTTTACATGTTTTGGAACAATGGGCTATGAGTTGGTCTCTTCTTAGTAAAAAAAAAAGTCAAGAAAAGAGTTTGTGTCATTTAATCTCTTTAGTTCAAAACTGCTTTGCTTGAAAAAAAAATAAAGTATAAATTGGATTGAAATACATTTAGAGTAACTGAAATGAGAACTGTCACAGATTAGGGCATGATCTAACAGTTTATTAAAAATTACTATTGGACATTGTTACGACACTCGCCGCCTGGAGAGTGAAGCCGCCGTTTAGCCGATAATCCCCTTTCTCCAGAAATGCAGTTCCAGCATAACCGATCATAAGACTCCCGACCGGAGCATACGAATGCGGTAACTCCCGATCAGCAATCCATCCGAAATCCTTCCACAGCTAGAAATAAACGAAAACGCTGTCCCAATAGTCAATCCCTCCACAAACGAGACAAAGCTCCGTTTTGAAGGTCAAGCAGAATGTGTTTAATGGGGGCTACCTGCCCAGTATTTATGCAGGTCTCCACCAGGTAGACACTCCCCTAGGGGACCTGGTGGAAGACTGTAAAATATATTAAACAGTAGCCAATCGCAGTGGCTATAACACAAGCCCTCCCCATTTTACCCATAAGACATTTCTTCCTATCCCGGAGATAATTAGGGAGAAATCTAATTAACTCCGAGGATAGGAACCATCGCCATTTTAAACACAAACATACAAAATGCAATAAAATACATAAAATCCGAAGTACCGAAGATATAGTGTTCGTGCAACGTATCCCCAGATAGCCTGAATCTGAGGGCATATTCCTGCCGAATAGCGCTCAGATCCGAAGTACACAGTCCAATCGCCATGGAGTCAAAGTCTCTCATAAGTCTTTCGGTGTACGAATGACTCCATGGGCCGGCTATCTGGGTAAGTCCATACGGATGAAGAAAACCCCCGAACGGAACAGGGTTCGTATGCCTCCAAGGGAATAGAAGGAGGGACGGCCGTCTCCAGCGGTGTTCGGTAGATAAAGAGTCCGTTTTTAGATCCATGGGTTTTGCACCGAACACCGCTGATTCGCCTCGTGTCCAAAATGGCCGCCGCCTCGTGGTCGGCATACGAACGACGACCACCCGTATGAAATGGAATGGAGAGGTGTTTGCGGTTAACCACAGCGTTCTAATTTGTGGTCAAGGTGTTAATGAGCCGCACACTCCTCTCCTGGGTGGCCGATGTTCGGTAGTTTTACTCGGTACTTTAGGAAACGAAAAACCAATAGCGTACGGACAGGAAATCCACGAATCCCATGGAAACAGATGAACCCGCAATACAGGTCTATGCAGTAGGGTTCGTCACACGGCTCCCCCCTTGTGGAACACTCCGGCAGACCCGGCTTGGCCCTTTAGCGGGTCAACGTGGGGATGACCGGACTAGGAAGTAGCAAGGACGTCGGTTTGTCGGGATAACCCATCTGCATTCCCATTCTGCTTACCGGGTCGGTAGCTGATGGTGAAGTTATATGGCTGTAATGCTAAACTCCACCGCAGCAGTCTACCATTGTCTCCCGAGACCCGGTTAAGCCAAACAAGGGGATTGTGGTCCGTGATAAGGGAAAATTCCTGTCCATACAAATAGGGGCTCAATTTCTTCAATGCCCAGACCAGGGCCAAACACTCTTTCTCTACTGCCGCATAACTCACTTCCCGGGGTAACAGCTTTCGACTGAGGTATGCGACAGGGTGTTCTCCTCCATCTTCCCCGACCTGGCTTAGCACAGCCCCCAGTCCATACATGGAAGCATCTGTATGGACGAGAAAACGTTTGTTAGGAAGTGGGGCAGCCAGGACAGGGGCATTCACGAGGGCCTGCTTAAGTGCTTGAAACGCAGCTTCACAAGCTGGAGACCACAGGACCTGCTTAGGGAGGTTCTTCTTAGTCAGGTCTGTCAGGGGTTTAGCTATCGAGCTATAGTCGGGGACAAAGCGTCTGTAATACCCTGCAGTCCCTAGGAAGGCCAATACTTGGGTCTTGGTTATAGGTGTGGGCCAGTTCGCTACTGCCTCTATCTTGGCCGGCTCTGGTCTCTGGCTCCCACACCCCACCCTGTGACCCAAGTATTGTACCTCAGCCATACCTAGATGACACTTCTCTGGCTTCAACGTCAGGCCAGCGGCCCGAATTTTATCCAGTACTACCCCTACGTGTACCAGGTGTTCCTCCCAGGACTCACTGTAGATCGCAATATCATCCAGGTATGCACAAGCAAAGTCCTGGAAGCCATCAAGGAGCCTATCCACCATTCGTTGGAAGGTAGCTGGGGCGTTCTTCATCCCAAATGGCATAACCTTAAATTGGTATAAGCCAAAGGGGGTGACGAAGGCCGACTTGGGGATGGCGTCCTTGGCCAGGGGAATCTGCCAGTAGCCCTTACACAGGTCTATGGTGGTCAGGTAGCGTCCCCTGGCAATGCGGTCTAATAACTCGTCTACCCGTGGCATCGGGTAGGCGTCAGTGGTGGTCCGCTCGTTGAGCCTCCTGTAGTCCACACAGAACCGGGTGGTCCCATCTTTCTTAGGCACCAGGACTACAGGGGAGGCCCAAGGGCTATCGGAGTGCTCGATGACCCCAAGCTGGGTCATCTCCTCTATCTCCTTCCGCATTCCTTCTCGGACTGCTTCAGGGATACGGTAAGGGGGCTGTCGTAAGGGGTTCTGTCCAGGGGTCTCTACCTTATGTACAGCTAGGGTAGTGTAGCCGGGTTCTTGGGAGAACGTCGCCTGCTTCTCCCACAGAAGCTGTTTCGCCTGTTCCTTCTCCGCGGGGCTTAACCTGTCCCCTAGCTGTACGAGCTCAGTCAGATCCGTCTGGGCACCTCTGGCTAATAGGTCGGGTAGGGGTAAGCTTTCGGTATCGTCTGCAGCGGGGGCACACACTGCGGCTACATCCTCCGGTCGTTCCTGATATTCCTTTAGCATGTTCACATGAAAGGATCGCTGGATCCTGTCATCTGAACAGCTGGCTATAAGGTACGTAGTATCGCACACCTGGGCTAATACTTTATACGGGCCCTGCCAAGATGCCTGCATCTTGTTCGCCTTCACAGGTTTGAGCACTAGTACCTTCTGCCCAACCTGGAATACTCGCTGTCGGGCACCCCGATCATACCATTCCTTCTGTCTCCCCTGGGCCACCCGGAGATTCTCCCTTGCCATCAGAGACAGTTTCTCCATGCGGTCCCGAAGTTCCAGAACATACGGTACTATGGGGGTACCTTCCTGCTCTGTCTCCCCCTCCCAGTGGCCTCTAATGAGATCTAGAGGTCCGCGGACCCTTCTCCCATAAAGCAGCTCAAAGGGGGAGAACCCAGTAGATTCCTGGGGCACCTCTCTGTAGGCAAACAACAGATGAGGCAGGAATCGCTCCCAGTCTCGGCAAGTGTCAGAAAAGGTCCTCAGCATCTGTTTGAGGGTGCCATTAAATCGCTCGCAGAGACCGTTAGTCTGTGGATGGTATGGGGAACTAAGTATCGGTTTAATGCCGCATACCCTCCACAGCTGCTGGGTGAGCACAGCGGTAAATTGGGTTCCCTGGTCAGAGAGAATCTCTTGAGGGAACCCGACCCTGGTAAAAATCCTAACCAGGGCATCAGCAACTGTCTCTGCCTCTATGTTAGACAGCGCCACTGCCTCTGGATAGCGAGTGGCATAGTCCACCACGGTGAGAATGTATTTCTTACCAGATGGACTAGCCCTGGCCAGTGGACCCACAATATCAACGGCTATGCGGGCAAAGGGCTCCCCAATAATAGGCATCGACATAAGCCTACCTTTTGGGTGGTCCCCCCGCTTCCCTACCCGTTGACAAGTGTCACACGTGCTACAATATATCCGCACAGCCTGGTTAATTCCTGGCCAAAAGAAATTCTGCATAATCCTATGGCCTGTGCGGCGGGACCCTAGATGTCCGGCTAGCGGGACATCATGCCCTATCCGCAGAATCTCTCGCCGGTATTTCGCGGGCACTACCAGCTGTCGATTCGGCGGAGGGGCAACACTTTTCTGGGATGGCTTAGGGATCCGATATAACCTGTCCCCCACCCACTCATACCGCTCCCCCTCTGCTCCCTCCTCTCCAGTGTCTGCTCTGCCTCTATACCTCTGGAGAGATGGGTCTGTCTGGGTTTCCCTCCCGAACTCCTCCGGGGAATCCCAACTAGCTAACGTCGGCCCTGGGGTGTCAGTCGGGGAATCGGTCCTTACCTGGGTCTCAGCAGCAGGTGGGCCGGTTCCAGCAGCACGGGTCTGAGCACGGGTAGTCACTGGGTTGGCTTCGCCAGGTCCCATAGTAGCATAGGCGGAAATCAAAGGGGCCAAATCATTTCCCAGCAAAACATCGGCAGGCAAGTCCTTCATAACCCCCACATTCACATGTCCAGCTCCCGCTCCCCAGTCCAAATGAACCCGGGCAACAGGCAGACGGAACACGGCGCCTCCTGCCACCCTTACTGCCACAGTGTTCCCGGTGTGTTGGTGTTCCGAAACCAGGTTCTTTTGGAGCAAGGTCATCGTAGCCCCGGTGTCTCTTAGACCCGTGACCTCTTTCCCGTTCAACTTAACGGTCTGTCTGTGGTGTTGGCGGTTGTCCTGCTGAGCTGCGTGAACTGGGTCTGCTTCGTGCAGGAAACCCCAAAACTCCTCCTGCTCCAGGCAGTGAGCAGAAGGCTGAGGTGGTTGCTGGGCTCCGCCGGCTGGGTTTCTCCAGGATGGTGCTTGGTTGGCTAGGTTTAAAGGGCATTCTGGTTTTTTATGTCCCATCTGCTTGCACCCAAAGCACTGGACCTGGTTGGAGTAACCCCGTTTGTTGAATCGGGCTGACTGCCCATGGTTGGTTGCTGGCGGTATAGCGGGGGTACGTTGTGCTGGGGGGTGATATAGGTTGGTGGTTGGAGGTGCTGCCGGTTTGTATTCCACTCGGGCAGGGACCTTGGCTGCTGTCTGATCGAGCTTACGGGCATCAGTGTATTCGTCAGCCAGACGAGCAGCTTCATGGAAGGTAGCGGGTTTACGGTCCCTGACCCACTCTCGAACTCCTGCAGGTAATTTGTCAAAGCAGTGTTCTAGCAGGAACACTTGCAGCACCTCTTCCCCAGTTACCGCTCGACATCCTGTCATCCAGTGGGCTGCCGTGCGGTGTACCCGGCATGCCCATTCCACATAGGAATCACCAGCCTGTTTATTATTGTCCCGGAATCGCCTCCGGTACGCCTCAGGGGTAACAGCGTACCGGGTCAAAAGAGCATCTTTTACTGTCCGGTAGCTAGTGAGTTCCTCCTCTGGGATGGCCCGAAAAGCTTCACTAGCCCGGCCGGATAATTTCCCAGAGAGGATAGGAACCCATTCTTCTGCGGGTACCTGGTGTAAAGCACACTGTCGTTCAAAGTCCGCCAGGAACCCGTCTATCTCTCCTTCAGTCTCAATAAAGTTTTTAAAAGCAGCAAATGGTACCTTTTTCTTCCCATTGTTATTATGGGGTACCTCTGCTGCTGCAGCTCCGCTTCTCTGGAGCGCATGTTGTGCTGCTACTGCGGCTTGTACTTGCACTACAATATCCGCAGCAGGGTTGGGGCCAAAGTGTGCCAGCCTGATCTGAACAGCCCGGTTAAACGCTATTTCCTCGGGTGTTAGATCCAGCAGGCCAGGCACATTAGCTATCTCCCTTCCCTGTGCTGTATCCATCTCTACCAATATAGCAATAATCTCTCTTTTCTTGAGATTGCTCGCTGATCGTCCTCTGCGCTCCAAAATGTCTTTAAGGGTAGCACGCCTTAACTCCTCATATTGCATTTCCAATCCGGGGTGTGTAGCTGGCCTTCAGGGCGGTGGGATTCATCCCGTCGCTTGCCACCAGTTGTTACGACACTCGCCGCCTGGAGAGTGAAGCCGCCGTTTAGCCGATAATCCCCTTTCTCCAGAAATGCAGTTCCAGCATAACCGATCATAAGACTCCCGACCGGAGCATACGAATGCGGTAACTCCCGATCAGCAATCCATCCGAAATCCTTCCACAGCTAGAAATAAACGAAAACGCTGTCCCAATAGTCAATCCCTCCACAAACGAGACAAAGCTCCGTTTTGAAGGTCAAGCAGAATGTGTTTAATGGGGGCTACCTGCCCAGTATTTATGCAGGTCTCCACCAGGTAGACACTCCCCTAGGGGACCTGGTGGAAGACTGTAAAATATATTAAACAGTAGCCAATCGCAGTGGCTATAACACAAGCCCTCCCCATTTTACCCATAAGACATTTCTTCCTATCCCGGAGATAATTAGGGAGAAATCTAATTAACTCCGAGGATAGGAACCATCGCCATTTTAAACACAAACATACAAAATGCAATAAAATACATAAAATCCGAAGTACCGAAGATATAGTGTTCGTGCAACGTATCCCCAGATAGCCTGAATCTGAGGGCATATTCCTGCCGAATAGCGCTCAGATCCGAAGTACACAGTCCAATCGCCATGGAGTCAAAGTCTCTCATAAGTCTTTCGGTGTACGAATGATTCCATGGGCCGGCTATCTGGGTAAGTCCATACGGATGAAGAAAACCCCCGAACGGAACAGGGTTCGTATGCCTCCAAGGGAATAGAAGGAGGGACGGCCGTCTCCAGCGGTGTTCGGTAGATAAAGAGTCCGTTTTTAGATCCATGGGTTTTGCACCGAACACCGCTGATTCGCCTCGTGTCCAAAATGGCCGCCGCCTCGTGGTCGGCATACGAACGACGACCACCCGTATGAAATGGAATGGAGAGGTGTTTGCGGTTAACCACAGCGTTCTAATTTGTGGTCAAGGTGTTAATGAGCCGCACACTCCTCTCCTGGGTGGCCGATGTTCGGTAGTTTTACTCGGTACTTTAGGAAACGAAAAACCAATAGCGTACGGACAGGAAATCCACGAATCCCATGGAAACAGATGAACCCGCAATACAGGTCTATGCAGTAGGGTTCGTCACAGACATGTTTTAGTAAACACACTTTTTTTTAGAATTGCATTTAAAACTTTCTCCACAAGATCATAAAATTAAAATCTTTTAATGTCCCATTATGCCATAGATGCTTAGTATCAAGGAAAATAATGTTTAACATATAAAACATAGAAAAGATATATAACATGATTTACCCCTTATTTTATAAGGCAGATCATGTTTTACTATCTTGTACTGCACACACAGACTCCAGGCACTATGACCACTTTAACTGAATAAATGCTTTGAGTAACTCTTTCCATTTAGTATCGGGGTGTTTATTTTATAAGCGTAGTTAAACCAAGGATAAAGGTTAAGGTTTTTTATTTTTATTATTTTGGGCTAGGGAAGGATTTAATTAAGTTTGAGGAGAAGTTAAAGGAACACTATAGGGTCAGGAACACAAACATGTATTCCTGACCCTATAGTGCAAAACCCACCATTTAGGTGGCTTGCCACCCTCCTCCCCCCCTTTAAGCCCCTTAAAAGTTAATAAAATTCTGACATTATCAGAATTGCGGATTTTTAGCCATCCAATTGCTTTTGCATGGGGAAAGCACTGGACTGGATAAAATTGTCAAGGGGGCAAGGCCAAACAGCACCTCCTCATAGAGAGGCATTCAAGAGGGGAGGTGCAAGGTGGAAGGGCAGAAAGACTTTATATTCCTTACACTATAGAACCCCTTTAATGTCTGATTCATTCATTTTGATAAGGATAGAAAAGTCTATCAAGATATCTATTAACCCCTTAAGGACACATGACATGTGTGACATGTCATGATATCCTTTTATTCCAGAAGTTTGGTCCTTAAGGGGTTAAACAACTGAAAGGGGCTGTAGCATTATGAATACCGATATATCTTCCTAACGATACAGTGTTCCTTTAATATTACCTTTCATCCACTGGTACATATTTGGACACTTGGATTTATTGTTTATGCCATCACAGTTTTGAATCTGACTTTATAGAGCTCTGGAGCATGTAAGTGCTACATATGTGAGTATTTACTTGTCGCATAATATATCTTCCAGAGTTATAAAAAGACTACACTATAAATGTCTTTGTATTGTGTGTTTTTTAAACACTGTATGGTTGTTAAAGGCGTTAGTTAGATAGATAAGTGTTTATTAGTTATCTCTCTGGGTAAACCGTGCTCCACCATTCTTTTGCACATACTTGAAAAACCCAGGACATACTTGAAAAACCCAGGAGAGAAATTTCAATGTATCCTTCCTGGTAAAATATTTTATTTAAATAAATAAATAATAAGAACTCCCGAGCCATCAATTGTCTTGTTTCCCCATCATTTCTTTATTTTATTTTTGGCACCAAGGTTGGATTTCGGAATCATGAATAAAAACAAACATGCTCAGTCATTGCACATTTTGTGTAGTTCGTAATATGGCTACATTTTTGCTCTGAGTTCATGAATCTGACAGATCACAGGATGAGCACAAATTTGGACGAGTTCAGAATAAAACAAATCTAGTAGTCTAGTATTCACCCAGGGGAATATTATTGTTCGGTGCAAGTATGTCAAACTACAGCCTTCCAGCTGCAGGGCTAAATTAATATATGGGCTATTGGTTCTTAAATTCCAGGTCCACATCTTGTAATAGGCGCAAACTCATTTTTTGTGGTCTGTTGTTACAACATACATCCCTACAACTTTGAAGTACAACAAAACATAGGGTCACAGTTCACTCAACCTCCAGTTTAGTGAATGGACACCAGATATTAGGGTCACATTGTTACATAAAATTAAACAGCAGTAATAATCCTTGGACCATACATATGATAAGAACAAATAATACGTAAATAGCATATTTCAAGACACTGTATGTTTCCGAAAGCATCATATTTATCATTAAGGTGTTTAGACATATGGGAATAAAGACACCAGTAGGAGTGAAATGCTGCTCTAGAAAATGTCAAATGAGTAGTGCATATTAATGGTTTATTGTAGCACAGCTTGTTAAAATTATATGCTACTCTTGATATATTATCTGCATTACACTGAATCTAGATATGTGTTTGACATCAAACCTATTTGCGGCATTACTGTGAAATGCAGTTGCTCCATCACACAACCACAATCTAGGTATATATTGCTAATTACGGCTACCAGTTTAGACTATTACACAAAAAAATGGATTTATAAGTGCATAGAAATTTGTATTTAAAATGAATTTATATCCTGTGGTAAAGATAAAAAAATGCGGAGCTATTGCAAAACTTTCCATAAATCAATACTGCAAATAAATGATAGGAAACATTATTTCCACATTACTTCAGTGCAGTAATTCTCCTTGAAGTAAACAAATCTTGCATCGTGTTTGAAAAAAGACTCACTGAACAATTTTACACATTTATAATTCCGCTGGTGGGTAAAAAAGGGGAGATGAAGGGAATGGAATTAAATGCAATTATACGGTATATAAAAATGCAGAACATACCTTATAAGGCATTGAATATATGATTATTATTCCTAAGACTTACATCATAATGATATGCCCGAGGGAGCATATGTCTCAAACATTGGGTCATAGGAACCTCTAGCATCACAGCAAGTCTGCTCTTCTGGCATCTTTTCAGAAATAGTCTTTTGTGAGTAATTATACATTCATGCATCCAGCCGTGGGCAGATAACATTAACAGTTTCCATCATCTTGTGTGCAAATCACAAATAGTTCACCCCAATCTGCTTCCTACTCACAATGCTCTGTGCTTAAGTAATGAGTTTTCATACTGCCTGTGGAAACACAAGTTTGCCAGTGTAAATTGCTACATTTTGAAGGCTAATTGTTTTATAAAGCAGTTTGTATGATGTAGGTGTATGTGTGTGTGTGTGCACATCTGGTTATGATTCCTTCTGTTTCTACTTTAGCAGCTGCATTATCAGATTGGAAAGAAAAGCTAAAAAAAAAAAGCCTATCAAAAGTGGCTTTATCAATGAAAAATGCCCCTTGACAGTAATAAAAGGCAAACCTTGTTAGGAAAACCTAAAGTATGTCTGCAGAGAGCTAGAACCCTGGGGCTTTCTTTAGTCCATCTTACAGGGCTCAATGGGAACACTGTGCATTGTGTCCTCACCTGAAAGGAAAAAGTGCCTGCTCGTTTTTGAAGCCTCATAAGAGATTCAAATCGTGTTATTTTATGGATGGCTTTTCTGCTCCTGGTGTAACCACCAATCAATTGTTACTATATAGATTATGCTTGACTTGGGAAGGCCTTGGAGCAACTTCTGTTCCATTAGCAATCATCTAAACACGAACAAACATATTTAGACAAGCTAGGTCACCATGTTATTATGTTATAATTACAACCCTAAGAACTTGTCAAGATGACATCTGGATGTGTGGCCCACAGCAGTGTAATGGTTTTTGGTTTGCCATACTTATTATCAGAGCGGTAGATGGAGCATTGATAATGTTGAATAGTGTGTGTATCAAATGTCCCAGAGTAAAAAGTGACAAACAATGCACATAACTAAATTCAACTAATAATGGGTTTTCAAATTGGCATGTCACTTCTGCCAATTTATAACAAATGACACATTCTGTGAAGAAAAAAAAAATAGTAGGGATATGTACATTGATCAGCCACAACCTTAAAACCACCTTCCTGCCTTGTGTAGGCCCCCCTCATGCTGCAAATACAGCTCTGATGCATTGAAGCATGGATCTTACAAGACCTCTGAACATGTCCTGTGGTACCAAGACTTTAGCAGCATATATTTTAAGCAGGGCCATCTTTAATATCGATTGGACCCTGGGAAAACATTTGCTTGGGGCCCCTGGATCCTGCCCTTCCACCGCCACTCCCAACCCCCAGCTCCCTGGCATGCAATCACGGGGCCTCCACCTCAACCTAGTGATGGAACTAATGTAAAGTGGGCCTGGTGCAAGAATTTGTTTGGGTCTCCCCTCTAGCGCAAGAGTGGAGAAAATATAGATAACCATCTGTTCTTCAATTCCCACGATACTATGCCAGCTGGGGATCTACCATTTGGCCATTCTTGTAGGGTTGTATTTGTGAGCTGTGTTTGTGAATTTGAATGTAAGCATGTTTTTGTATAGAGTATGTGCGTGCATGTAGGGGTGTATTTGTATGTACTGTTATTATTGGAATGCAGTGGTGTAGTGTTTGCATTTAAATGCAGGGGTGTGTGTTTATATGTAGTGTGCTTTCATGTGTAGAGTTGGTGTTTGTATAGAATGTTAGTGTTTTAATAAAGGGGTGTGTTTGTATGTAACATTTGTAATTGCATGCAGGGGTGTGTTTGGATGTAGTGTTGTTGTTTAAATGCAGATGTACATTTGTGTGCAGTATTGGTGTGAGTGAAGGGTTTGTTTGTATACAATTTTGGAGCTGGAATTCAGAGGTGTTTGCATATAATGATTGTGTTTTCAGTGGTGTATTTGATTGCCTGGATGTATGCACATACATGCTAACAGAGATATACATACACATTGACATGCAGATATACACTTAAACACACTGATACATGCACACACCTGGACACATGCACACACCTTGACACACAGATACACACACTAAAACAAATACACTTGCATATCCACACACACACACTAGCACATACACACACCCAGATACACAGATACACACACTTTGATAAAGACACTGGTGCACACACACACAGATACACACACTGGCACATCCACACACATAGATACACACTGACACAGGTATGTACACACACTCAGATACACACAGACATACAGATACGCATGCAGAGGCATATTTGTGTGCAGTGTTGGCATTGGAATGCTGGAATGTATTGCCACATACACACAGATGCACTTATACAAACACTGAGATACACACAGGAACACATACACAAATGCAGTGGTGTATTTGTGTGCAGTGTTAGTGTTAGAATACAGCGGTGTATTTGAGTGCAGTGTTAGTGTATGTGTGTGCAGTGTTGACATAGGTATGCTGGGATGAATGTATTGCCACACGCATAGATACACACTTAAACATACTGACACACACACACACACACACATATATATATATATATATATATATATATATATATATATATATACACAATGGTGCACATACACAGACATATATATCCAGATACACACACTGACACACACAGCCAGACACACACACACACAGCCAGATACACACACTAACACAAACACAGCTAGATACACACACACACAGCCAAATTCACACACCACCACCAGATACACACACACACAGCCAGGTACACACACACACACACACACACACACACTCACATATACAGCCAGATGCATACACACAGCTAGATACACACACAGTGGCAAACAGGGTGATGAACTGCGCCCCTCCAAAAAATGCAATGGTACAGAAATTGATGTATATATATATATATATAAAAGGGGATATCTTTACATCAATATGTATTCAGTCTATATATGCATGAATAAGATGAAGAGAAATGGAGAACACCTGGAGAAATGAGAACAGGAATATAATGGATTAAATAATACAATTGAAATATTCCTTTCAAATTATAAATACTTTATTTTAAATAGAAGATATATATTAAAAAGCAAATAGGGAATACATTCTTCCAATACCAACACTTATCGTTCCTCAGAAGTGTAGGTAGTCCTCTCAAGTCCTAGTTTATATATGTTGTCTATCCATGTTCAGTGTAATCAGGTGTGTAAGGTTCATTTCCTGGTTTCCTGCATCATCCGGAAGTGATGTATCGCAACCAATATGTATCAGAGTTCATGGGATATGTAGTTTCTTCTTCATTCCTACTTGCGTGCGTCACATCCAGAAGTGACGTATCGCCAGGGCCGTCTTTAATTTTGATTGGACCCTGGGCAAGCATTTACTTGGGCCCCCCTGACTACATATAGATACACACAAATACACTACCTGACACACATGCAGATACACACTGACCGTATATAGATACACACAAGAACATACAGATACACACAGACACTGACACACACATATACACACACACAGATACAAACACTGACATACATGCAGATACAAAGGTACACACACTGACTACATATAGATACACCGACACACACACTGACACACATACAGACACACAGATACACAACCTGACACATGCAGATATACAGATACAAACACTGACACATACAGATACACACACAAACACAAATGGACAACATACAGATACAGAGACACATTCTGACAGATGTACTGGCACAGACAGCCATACTGAAACACACATACACAAAGACATACTGAACCACACATACACTGATGAACTCACACATACATACATATACACACATACATACAGATACACTGGCACATATACACACAGACAGATGGACATACTGAAACACACATACACTGACAGACATATTGACAAACACAGACATGCAGAACCACACGGACACTGACAGACTCACACGCATACAGACATTTTGACACTCACATACAGCCATACTGAAACACACATACACAATACATACTGAACCACACTGACAGACTCACACACACACATACATACTGACACACTGACAGACATTCTGGCACACATACACACAGACACTCAGAGACAAACACACATACAGACATTTTGACACTCACAGACAGCCATACTGAAACACACATACACACATCCATACTGAACCACACAGACACTGACAGTTTTTTTTGGTGGATAATCAATTCTGAAAATATTGCCTATTCCAAAATCTAAACATATTGCGTTCTACCATTAATTCTGACAAAGTTAGACATCAGAATTAAAAATCATCAAAACTTATAACTGTGTTTAATGTGTATCATTGTCCAAATTAGTTTTTTGGTAGCTTTTTGATTACATCACAGGTTAATGGTTATCAGCAATGAATCAGATAATCTATCATCACGTACCGCAAAACTTTTAATTTGTTGAAAAGAGTGTCAGTGAGTTATCAACTGATTTTTGACAGTTGAATTTTAGAGAGAAATATGTCAATAAATCTTTTCCAAAGTTATTGAGATTAAGCTTGTTTGCGTAACGAAAAATATAGGATCTGTAAGTCTTTCTTTAATTTTTGTGAAACTAAAAATGCAAAAAGTGTTAAAAAAAAACACTTGGACGTGTGCGATTGTGATTTAGTTGACTATTGTAACCGTGGGCGGTTCCCTTATTTACCTCTATAATGTCTTAAAGCATAGAACTTAGCAGGGCTAACCATACAGATATCTTAGCCATAATGTTATATAGTTAGTAAGAGATCCTCTATTTAACATATGTAAATAATTGAGAATACAATATAAAATAAGGATTGTCTTGGAAGCAATAGTTTTGTCTTTTAGATATTTATTATATAAAAATATAATTATAGACATATAAAATCCATTATAGCAGAGTTTATAAGATGAAATTAAATGCTTGCAAATATCATTAATAGGTTAACATACCCTTCTGAACATGTCATCATGTCAGCCTCTCAGTCATTTTAAGATGGAGCAGCGTCTGTCTCCAAGTCTCTCCTCTGTGTCTTAACATTTAAAAGTAAATTTATACCTTAGGTGTCTTCATTTTAAGGTCACCATAGTTCATATATGAAAAAGTCCATAACTAAAAGCAAGTGCACACGTCATGGAAAACTCCCGGACCTGGGGAACTTCCATCAACTTGGGACAAGATGGCTTCCCAAAGTCTGAATAGCTTATCTGTTGTTTATACTAAGACGTAAGTGCACAGTCGTGGGAGATTCCCGGATTTGGGGAAGTTCCATTAACTTGGGGTTACCACAGTCGTAGCATAGCCTTGAAGCTTGTTTATGCATTATTGTTATTGTAATTCGTCTGGGACAAAATGGCGTGAACATAATATGCACTGAGGTTATTGCTTAAAGAAACATCTATGAAAAAACAATATGTTCCATTTCTAACACCTTGTCAATTTGCAATATCTCTTAAAGACAAAGTACACAGTTTAAGAAATACAACATTTCATTCTAAAACTTGTAATATTTGCATTTGCCCATAAAACAATGTTAATAATTCATCAGCAACCATAAACATGCGATTGAGTCTGATGACTCTGTAATCTTTGTTATATATTTGTCAATACTGTGATTGGCACCTGTCAAGAGAACATGAACGCATTACAAACACACACAGACATACTGACACACTGACAGACATTCTGGCACATATACACACAGATAGACATACTGAAACACACATACACACATACATACTGAACCAAACAGACACTGACAGACTCACACATACACAGACATACAGATACACTGACAGACATTCTGGCACACATACACACAGACAGACAGACATACTGAAACACACATACACACATACATACTGAACCACACAGACACTGACAGACTCACACACACACAGACATACAGATACACTGACAGACATTCTGGCACATTAACAGACATACACACATACATATATACTGACACACACACACACTCAGACACTCATGCAAAATTTGATAACCACCCTCCAGTTTCTTACCTTTTCCTGGAGGGTGGCTTCCCTGGGGTCCAGTGGGCTGGCTGGGGTGGCTGGGAGTTAAGCTCTCCCAGCCTGGCCCCCTCCTGAACAGCTGGTCCTCGTTCCTCCCGCGCGGCTCCTGTTTCTGTGGGAGGAAGTGACGCGCAGCTGTCACTTCCTCCCAGTGCTGCCGAAAAGCAAGGGCCCGGTCGCACTGTTAAAGCGCACAGCGCCCGACTGGGCCCCTGCTGGCACAGGCTCACCGGGTGGCCCTAAGTGCATGGGCCCCCATAGTTTGCGGGCAGAGGGCAAACGGAGCAGCTGTCTTGGGCCCCCCAGCAGGGACAGGGCCCGGGGAAGCTGCCCCGTTTGCCCCGCGTTAAAGACGGCCCTGCGTATCGCTGCAATACATCGCTGTGATCCATGGGATGTGTAGTTCTTACTGCAATGCTAGTGATGTGTACGTCACCCGGAAGTGACGTATCTTGGTCTTAACAACCAGAGATTCATGGTATATGTAGTTCTTATTGCACTATTTATATATAATATCAATGAATGGCAAAATAGCTGCAAATAGTGACATTTAGATATGTTGGTCACCCAGATTTTTTTTTTAAATGTGTGTTTTTTTGTGTTTGGAGATAATTGAGTTTAATATAGTACTTGACTCAATTATCTCCTAAGTAAAGGGGAAGGCTTATTGTATTATGTGTGGGAGTGCCTTAGATTGTAACTCTATTGTGATTGGTGTATACATTTGTGTCCCTGTCCCCAACAAGGTCCATGTGGGTGTCACCCTTGCTTCGGGACTTGCATAAAAGGCCAGTGTGGCTACCATTAAACCATTCCTGCTTAACCTTTAACACATAGCCTTGTCTCGTGATTGTTTCCCAATCTATATCACTAGCTCTTGTAAGAGATTCACAGCTGTACTCTCTGGAGGAGAGGCCTTCTCACTGAATCTCTGGATCCAGGAGTTTGGTCCAGGATGTGAAGGAACGGCGAGACCCCAACCAAGCTGCAGCGGTTAATGGGGTATACGGTGCTTATGGTGTCCGGTGCGGTGCTTATGGTCCTTCGCGTCAGCTAGGAAGCATCGATTGGTGGAGGTACCCAGTCGGGGTGCCAGGTGGTCCGTCACACTGATGATTTTGTATATGTAATTGTGGATTTGAAAACAATATCTGTGTTTTGCACTTTGTCTCTCTTTTTCATATCCCTTCTATATGGGACTATTTGCAGCTATGCACTCCAGTTATTTTACCATTTATTGGAGTTATATATATAAATGAAAAAAGAGAGAGAAAAGGGAAGCTAAAGGAACACTCTATAAGGGGTTAACCCATAGACAAAAGCGATAAACAAACAAGAAATGAGTGTCCTATCAATAAAATATAACTTTTAATAGTTCTATTAAGGACCGGACTGTTTTTGCGATGTTGTACATTTGCGACCAGGCATCTTTTTACACTTTTGTGGTGTTTGTGTTTAGCTGTAATTTTCCACTCTCTCATTTACTGTTCCCATACAAATTATATATTGTTTTTTTCAGGACAAAAGGGGCTTTCTTTACATACCATTATTTATATAATCTCATGTAATTTAATTTAAAAAAAATGAAAAAATATGATGAAAAATTGAAAGAAATACATGTTTTTTGACTTTTATGTGAAAAATCTTTTACTCATCTACAAAAGTGAATAAAAAAAACTGCTAAATAGATTCAAAATGTTGTCCTGAGTTTAAAAATACCCAGTGTTGCTTTTTGCTATTTTTTTGCATGTTATAGGGCTATAAGTACAAGTAGGATATTGCGATTTCAAAACGTAAATTTTTAAAATGTATCAATAGTGACATTGTAACATTATTATCTGTCATAAATCTGTGAATAACAACCCACATGTACATATTTTTTTTAAAGTAGACAACCCAGGGTATTCAATATGGGGTATGTCCAGACTTTTTTAGTAGCCACTTAGTCGCAAACACTGGCCAAAGTTAGCGTTCATATTTGTTTGTGTGTGAAAAAAGTAAAAAACTAAATTGAACGCTAATTTGTGTTGTGTGTGAAAAATGCAAAAAAAGTCACTTTCACTGACAACATCATCGCTGTGATATGTTTTACTGTTTTGAATCACTAATATTTGTATTCAGCAAAGTCTCCCGAGTAAAACAGTACCCCCCATGAACAGGTTTTAGGGTGTCGTAGAATGTTACAGGGTAAAATACAGTGCTAGCAAATTAAATTCTCTGGACTTTCGACCTGTGTTTGCAGGCAGGTCCCTCAAATTTCAATCAATAAAATTACTTAATTATGTAAAAATATTACATAAATACACACGTAGAATTTAAATATATATGCATATTTATATATTTGAAGTCTACATGTATATTTATATAATTATTTATGTAATTTTGTATATGGACATATATATATTTAGTATTCTTTTTATTTATTTATATATACATAGATCGGCGATTGGGTAAGTAACTAAGACCGTTAGGAGGGTTCAGGACCGTCACCGGTCGGCAATGCAAAAATGCCGATGACGGTCCTGAACCATCCTCGGTCCTTAAGGGGTTAAAATTAGTAAATTGACAAGGATAAAATATCCAATTCTCAAATATATGTAAACAAGTATTCAATATGGTGATGAACCAATGTGCAAATGCCAACTATTAGTAGAGGTAAAAATAGATCACATTGTAAGATATTTTAAACCTTTTCAAATAACTCAAAAAAATATGCATCCAAATTTCTTCTAAGGTGAGGTTTAAAATCCTGAACCTTCTGATGCAATGATTAAGACACAAAAAAGATAAAGAATTCTTAAATAAGATGGGTAAATAAAGGCACCATGCATGCTATGGTAACTCCTTTGCTGATGTTGATAATGCTAGTAGTCATTCCATTCAGACACCCGCATGCTAACAATGAAGTCAGAGGAGCTTTAGTAGTTCTATACACTGTTTGCTTTGTCATTTGACATTAAGCTTATGGTGACACTTTAATACATATAACCAAATTATATGGTCAACCATAAAGGAACTCAAATTAACACAATGATATATTTATAAATGTGTGGAGAAGAAAATAACTAACAAGGAATAGCTCCCCTGTGTGCAAAAACTCTAATATGCAAGTCTACCCAGGGGCGTATTAGCCGCGAGGCAAACAAGGCATTTGCCTTGGGCGGCATTTTCCAGGGGGCGGCAAAAAAAGCCGCCCCCAAATGCCCAAGGCAAATGTCTTGTTAGCCTTGTGGCTAACAGACATGCCGGCGGGCTGCTGGGCGATCGGGCGGCACTGCCTGCCTGGCTGGCGGGCGGGCGGGCGGCCGGCCGGCGAGGGAGCACTTCCCCTGAGCGGTCTGCTCAGCTCCCTCGCCAGCCGCAGAGTGAGGGTCGGAGGCGGAGCCGGAATATGATGTCATATTCCGGCTCCCAGCCTCACTCTGAGGCGCGCGAGGGAGCTGATCAGACAGCTCAGGGGAAGTGCTCCCTCGCCGGCCGGCCGGCCGGCCGGCCGCCCGCCAGCCAGCCAGCCAGCCAGGCAGGCAGTGCCGCCCGATCGCCCAGCAGCCACTGGACCACCAGGGAAGAAGAGACACCCCCCCTCCCCAGCATTCCCAAAGGTAAGGAGGCTGGGGGGGGGGGGGGGTTAATTAAAAAAAAAGTGTTAAAAATAAATATAAAAAAATGTGTTAAAAATAAATATAAAAAAATGTGTTAAAAATAAATATAAAAAAATGTGTTAAAAATAAATTTTTAAAAAAAATGTGTTAAAAATAAATTTAAAAAAATGTGTTAAAAATAAATTTAAAAAAAAGTGTTAAAAATAAATTTTAAAAAAATGTGTTAATGTGGGTGGGTGAGTGTGTGTCTGTGTCTGTTAGTGTGTGTGTCTGTTAGTGTGTGTCTGTGTCTGTTAGTGTGTGTGTGTGTGTGTCAGTGTGTGTGTCTGTTAGTGTGTGTGTGTGTGTGTGTCTGACTGTGTGTGTATGTTAGTGAGTGTGTATGTTAGTGAGTGTGTGTGTCTGTTAGTGTGTGTGTCTGTGTCTGTTAGTGTTTGTGTATGTTAGTGTTTGTGTCTGTGTCTGTTAGTGTGTGTGTCTGTGTCTGACTGTGTGTCTGACTGTGTGTGTCTGACTGTGTGTGTATGTTAGTGAGTGTGTATGTTAGTGAGTGTGTGTGTCTGCTAGTGAGTGAGTGTGTGTCTGTTAGTGTGTGTCTGTTAGTGAGTGTGTTTGTCTGTTACTGAGTGTGAGTGTGTCTGTTAGTGTGTGTGTGTTTCTGTTAGCTAGTGTATGCGTATCTGTCAGTGAATGCGTGTGTGTGTATTTAGTATGCGGGGCGGGGGGAAAGGTTGGGTGGGGGTGGCGCGGGAGGAGGGGGGGCCGGGGGGAGGGGGGACGCCTGAGTTTTGTCCTGCCTAGGGCAGCACAAAACCAGGATACACCACTGAGTCTACCCGAATATGCAAATTGCTGAGTCTTGCTTTTCAGGTAGTGCACATAACAGTTGTTACCAACAGATGGTGCTGTACAGGCTCCATAGCCAAATCCACCAAGTGGGTAGAGAACATCAACAGGACAGAGGAGCACACAAAACATTTAACAATTACAAATAATACACATGCTGCACTTATAATTGTCACAGGGTGACTTAAGCATAAGATGGTTCCAGTGATGGTGGCTACCGTCACACACTGCTGTTATGAAGAGAAATTTACTTCATCTTCATTTACATCTATTTCTGATTTGTACTTCCACATAGCCTTTGTGCTTCATTGACCCACAATCAACTCTTGAACCCTAAATGGGTATGAATTATGACCAAATGTGCGCACACCACGCACCTGACTTATCCGTAGATTTTTTTTTATGACCCTACTGTTTTATGTTTCAATGTTTTATACATGTGTCTGTATAGCTGTGGACCTTTGGTGGTTGATATTCGTAAAATGTTATAAAATTTCATAATGAAATGTGTAACCATAGCATACATTTCATATTGTACTTTATATACCAGTGATTTTGGTCTGTTGCAAAAAAAAAAAAAAAAAAAAAGATTTTTTAACAAAATAGAAATGATAACAAAAATGCATAAGACGTAGAAAGAAGATATAAAAAAGAGAATTAGACTCAGGGGCGTATTAGCCGCGAGGCAAACAAGGCATTTGCCTTGGGCGGCATTTTCTAGGGGGCGGCAAAAAAAGCCGCCCCCCAAATGCCCAAGGCAAATGTCTTGTTAGCCTTGCGGCTAACAGACATGCCGGGCTGCTGCTGGGCGGTCGGGCGGCGCTCTTGGGCGGCTGGCGAGGGAGCACTTCATCTGAGCTCTCTGCTCAGCTCCCTCGCGCGCCGCAGAGTGAGGCTGGGAGCCGGAATATGACGTCATATTCCGGCTCCGCCTCCCAGCCTCACTGTGCGGCGCGCGAGGGAGCTGAGCAGAGAGCTCAGATGAAGTGCTCCCTCGCCAGCCGCCCAAGAGCGCCGCCCGACCGCCCAGCAGCCACTGGACCACCAGGGAAAAAAGATGCCCCCCCCCAGCATTCCCAAAGGTAAGGAGGCTGGGGGGGGGTTGAAGTAAAATAAAAATAAAAAAAGTGTTAATGTGAGTGAGTGAGTGTGAGTGTCTGTTAGTGAGTGTGAGTGTGTGTCTGTTAGTGAGTGTGAGTGTGTGTCTGTTAGTGAGTGTGAGTGTGTGTGTCTGTTAGTGAGTGTGTGTCTGTTAGTGAGTGTGTGTGTGTGTGTGTGTGTGTGTGTCTGTTAGTGAGTGTGAGTGTGTGTGTGAGTGTGTGTGTGTGTGTGTGTCTGTTAGTGTGTTTGCCTGTGAGTGTGTGTGTGTCTGACTGTGTGTGTGTGTGTGTATGTTAGTGAGTGTGTGTGTCTGCTAGTTTGTGTCTGCTAGTGACTGAGTGTGTGTCTGTTAGTGCGTGTCTGTTTGTGCGTGTCTGTTACTGAGTGTGAGTGTGTCTGTTACTGAGTGTGAGTGTGTCTGTTAGCGAGTGTATGCGTATCTGTCAGTGAATGTGTGTGTATTTAGAATGCGGGACGGGGTAAAGGTTGGGTGGGGGTGGCGCGGGGGGGGGGGGGTGCCTGAGTTTTGTCTTGCCTAGGGCAGCACAAAACCAGGATACACCACTGATTAGACTGCCACCCTTTTCTATACCTTATTGCAAATAGACATAGGTACCTTCCAATATTCAACCTTGGTTTAGTGCAGGGGTATGCATACTTCAGCACTCCAGATGTTTTGGACTACAACTTCAATAATGCTCTTACAGCATAATGTTGGCAAAGCATCATGGGAGATGTAGTTCACAACATCAGGTGTTTGCTTACTCCTCGTTTAGAGCATGTAGTTAAAAATACAAAATACAATTCTGTGTCAGCAACAAGCTACCTGTATATTTCAATGGTATGAAGTATTTTGCTTGTCACATTGACTTAATTCGATCAGCATAAGTGGCTTTATCATGTCATTTCTGTGTAAAGTAAATACACACAAATAATTTACATTTCTCATCACTAGAATGCTTGGAGCTGTGTTTTTAATATATATATATATATATATTTTTTTTTTTCAGGGATATTCATGATTAATGTTGGAGTATGGGAAACTGATTTCATGCAGGTGCTTTATGCCACAAACCTAGCCATCACTGAGAACCGTTCTATGAGATTTCTAACTATGATATATGTGCTTAATAAAAGTCTTTAAAATTATGTTAATTTCTCTTTATTGTCTTTTTGCAAATGTGGTATGTAGACAACCTTTATTTTCTTAGCCTTTCTATTTTCTTCTACCTGCGTTACTGATAATTCTTAGCAAATGTACAATAATTATTAGTTTCCCTGTAATTACATCCATTAACCAAACCATCAACCAAAACACGTACAATTCCAAAACTCAGTATTATTTTCATTTTTCACCAGAGAGGCTATTTAGACATGTTTCACTGATATAATATTTTAATATTTTGTTAAATTATGTTGAACTCTTGCCTAACCCTTTTTTTCCTTACCTTGTCATGTAGATACCAATTTGAATTTAATGGTGTCAAATGGTTAAGATATTGTGTGGGCACAAACGACAGGCTAATGACTAGAAAAATAAGAAGCGATCCTATTGCTGATGAAAAAGTATAAAATAAAAACAGATTAAAGTGCTGTTTTACAGATGATAGACTCTGTAATAGCCAGAATGCAAGTGTATTTATTTCTAATTTATTTTAAATGAATATGACATGGGTGTACACTATTCAAATTGCATTCAGTTTGGACTCATTTTAATGAAGGTAATTTGAAAATGCTTGATTGATCTCTACATGGACAAAACTACTGAAAAATAATGTATTAATTTTCTCATAGATAAGGATAATTAAGTTGCTAGCATTTTAACCCTGGAAATCAGGGCAAGTTATCAAATATTTTCTTAACCAATCTCTTAACCAAACCAGTATATTTTCCAAAATATCCCTTCTGTCATCTTTCCCAATTTATTTTCTTTGCCTTTATTTTATCTTATTTCAATCGACCCCATCTGATTCTCTATACGTTATTATCTGTATACTCATGGATTTTTTTTTTACCTGCGCTCTCTCCTTAATCCCTATGTATATTTAAACAAATGGAGGTAATTTAGTTACTCCAATGGCATATTGGAGGGAAAACCCGCCTGCCAACGTCAAGGCAGACCCCGCTAAACGGGTCCTACACTGACCCTTCACCTTGCTTCCTTGAGCCTCTGGCAAAGATATCTCTAATGAGACAGAGAGGGGTATTTTTTATATACACCCCTATATACTTATTTACCCTTAATAGGGAACACATGGGATGGGCGGTAGCCTAACACAGCTAGGTTACAATGTTGACACCCATCCCATGTGTTCCCTATTAAGGGTTAATAAGTATATAGGGGTGTATATAAAAAAAATACCCCGTTCTTTCTCATTAGCGATATATTTGGCAGAGGCTCAAGGATGCAAGGTGAAGGGTCAGTGTAGGACCCGTCTAGGGGCAGGCGGGCATTCCCTCCCCCTCCAGTGGCCATTGGAATAACTAAATTACCTCCATTTGTTTAAATATACATAAGGATTAAGGAGAGAGCGCAGGTAACTTTTTTTCTTTGATTTTTACTATATGTACTGGAGCTGATGTGCACTGTGGTCGTTGCTGCCTCCCAGTAGTGATGGGAGTGAGCGCAGCACTTTTCTTTTTGTATCTGTATACTCATCCCCAATTTTCTCTCTGTAAAGTGTCTATTCATTCCTTTATTGCACCAATTAAAACTGCTAGGGATTTCCAGCATTCTGATGCCAACATACATGTAAAAGGAGACAAATGGAGCAGAATTCACAGTTTTATATATTTCCTACCAGCACTATACTTATTTATAGGCAATGCATGATATGTAATTTTTAAATGTTCAAGTAAAAGGTTTCTGATGTTAACACTTTGTGTTCTTCTGGTATTGCAGTAAAAGGACATGAGTCAAGAACAACCGGTCAGATGAGGAAGCACTTTCCTCTTTTATTGATGTATCAACTACAAGTAGCATGTGGAAATGTTGACCCCTAGTCTAGAATGTGCATGTAGTGCAGACTGTAGAACAGCAGTCCAATGGCTTATTCAACATGCCATATTCCTGTATTCTTCACATAATGGAACTTTGCATATTATCACATCCATTGAGAAGTGACCGCAGATGTGAGCCCATTGATGCAGGACTTCCCATTGAGTCCATTGATACAGGACTTCCATCTAAGTTTATCCTCTTCTTAGACATTTTTCTAGATTGCTAAAGGTGTAATATGGCTCTTTTGTTAAACTTACATTTTGTCAAATTTTAAAAACTACATTAGTTATATTTCCATTGTTTTTCACACTCATTAACTGCTAAAACATATTGAAATCCTAGACACATGACGTACTCAGAAAGTACATACATTACAGTATATGTTGTGTTGTTTTTAGAAGCTTATTTGTGGACACCTTATCATAGGCAATCCTGTAAGAAACATATGTTTTTACATTTGTATTGAAAGACTCACTCATATTTGTAGAGTATCAGAAGAATGCTCAACATGTCTTTCAGAAAAGCAATGTGTGATGAACAGATGAACACACACACATAACCACAAAACATCTATGATCTTTACTGTATTGTATGATTAACTCCTTCACATCACCTCTTGAGTATATATTACCAGAGTATGCATTCATACATGTTTGCTGAGCGATGGTACAATATACAATATTATTCTTGCATGCAAAATATTTAATGATGGAAACGAATTACTCAAATACAACACAAAAAAAAATTTTGTTCTAAAAAAAAAGTTTTGAAAGTTTTGTCAGCCAGGAATTGCCATTCGCTAATGACAAGATTTTTCCAGTTTGGAAATCGTTGTTATTCGCTAACTTTAGTGGAAGTCATTTTAGTAGCTGCTTGTCAGTAAAACTTATCAACAACATTGGAAACAAGCTTCTAGACTTTCTTTGCAACATGGTTAAATCCTTTACCAGATCAATGGATCCCTAGTAGTGTAAATCATTGCATACATTGCTCTTAGTTATCATTTATATACAAATTGTATTACGTAAAGAAATACACAGGATATTTCAGTATTCTATAAATGTCACTAAGTGAATAATTTATTTATGAAAATTCTATTTTTTTAATGCAAATAGCTAACCCTAGCTACAATATAATGAAAAAAATATTTAAGTTTGTGACTGCATATTCAGAATTCTGAATGTAGGTCTACTGTTACTGTTCATATTAACTGGGACAGTTATGATAATCATGCGCTGATAAATCATCTCTTTTCATTCACATTTTGTTTATTATACTTTAGTCATCAAATAGTGATTTGTTCCTCCATGTGATTTATTTTTTAAGCTTAAATATTGGATATTATATATAACTATGTACACTTTCTTTTTATGGTGTATACAAATCATTATAATTAACGCAGGATGTCCTAATTCTTACTTCTTTTATGGCTTTTTTATGATTATTATTATTATTATTATTATTAATAATATTGTCTCTCATTTTTATGATTATTGTTTCATCCTTTTTTTCTGAATGTGTTTTTATATAAAATACCCAATGTTTTTTATTTAAGGTGTTAGTTTTTACTTTGTGAAATCATATAAACCTCCTCACTAACACGATGTACCAGGAAGACACTCCAGTGGTGTCTGGGGCTTAACCCCTATTTGATATGTAATGGAACAAAATATCCTCATTCAAAATAAAAAAGAAAGTTACTTGTCTTGAACGTGGATAAAAGCTGGATATGTTTAAAGAGCCATTGACAGGTATACATCTATCTCAAACCAAAGGAAAAAAAATGGGTTTAACCCCTTAACGACGAGTGACGGACGAGGTCCGTCACTCAGGGGAATGCGTTAACGCCGAGTGACGGAACTTGTCCGTCACCCGTTAAAATTAACCCCAGATCGCCGCAATCGCGGCGATCGTGGGGTTAATGGTGCTCCGGTCTGCCTCGGCATTAGAGGCAGACCGGGAGCACCGGATTCGGCTGCCCCAGTACATGTGCCCGCTCTGACAGCATGCCAGAGCGGGCACATGTGCTGTGTATACTCACCTCCGCCTCCCTGCACTTCCGGGTTCAGTGTGAAGTGCAGGGAGACGGATCAGTGTTGATCCTGCCCCCTGGTGACAAAAAATAAAATTTATTTAAAATCCCACCCCCCTTTACCCCCCTTTACCCATCTTAATAAAAAATTAACCCCTTCCCTGCCAATTGATCACTGACTACAGTGATCAATTGGCAGGGATTACATTTTACTATGACCTGATTTTTTTTTAACCCCTGAGGGTTAATTCTTTTTTTTTAACCTTCAGGGGTTCAATTTATTTTATTAATTAATTTAAATATTTTAAAATTATAAATTTAGCTAGCTGGGGAGGGTGGAAGTTAGTGGGGAATTGGGGGATTTAGTATTAGGCTAACTAGGGGTTAACGTTAAAAAAAGTTTAAAAATAAGCTTTAAAAAGTAAAAAAATTAAGTTAAAAAAAGTTTTAATAACGTTTAAGTAAAAAATAAAAAAAATAAACCCTTTGCCCAGTCCATATAAAAATGAACCCCTTCCCTGCCAGTCGATCACTGCCTACAGTGATCAAAATACAGATCACAGTATTATACTGTGATCTAATTTTTTTTTAACCCCTGATGATTAACTTGTATTTATTTTTTAACCCTCAGGGGTTAAATTTATTTAATTAACTAATTTAAATATTGTATAATTAAATATTTTGCTAGCTGAGGTGGGTTGGAGTTTTGGGAAAATGGAGAATTTACTGTTAGTGCTGCTTACGGCTAGTTAGGGGTTAACGTAAAAAAAAAGCTTAGAAAAATGTTAAATCTGTAAAAAAAAGTTTTACGAAAGTTTAGGAAACTTTAAAAAAATGAATAATCAAAACAAAAGTTTAAAAAATAGTTTTAAAAAGTAAAAAAAGTTTTAAAAAGTAAAAAAATACATTTAATAACGCTCATTACCACTACACCTGGTACAAGCTAGCGGAAAAATGATCCCACGCTAAGGTTCAAAATATGCCTTTTGAAATACCCTGGGATGTCTTCTTTAAGAAATGGTATGGCTTTATGGGGTATTTGGTTTATATAGCCTGGTAAAATACTCTAAAATGGGACATGGGCACAGCGTAAAAATGTAAAGTTTGAAAAAAATGGAATGGCTGTGTCCCAAATGTGCCCCTCCGATGTCCACATATACCTGGCAAAGGTACATACTGGGGTATTTTTGTACTCAGCAGACATAGCTGAGCAACATATGAAGTATTATACAGTGGTAGTACACATAAGGTTTGCAAAATATACTGTGCAAACTCACTTTGTGTGTCAAAAAGGCAGAAAAAACGCTTATTACCACTACACCTGGTACAAGCTAGCGGAAAAATGATCCCACGCTAAGGTTCAAAATATGCCTTTTGAAATACCCTGGGATGTCTTCTTTAAGAAATGGTATGGCTTTATGGGGTATTTGGATTATATAGCCTGGTAAAATACTCTAAAATGGGACATGGGCACAGCGTAAAAATTCAAAATTTGTAAAAAAATTGAATGGCTGTGTCCCAAATGTGCCCCTCCGATGTCCACATATACCTGGCAAAGGTACATACGGGGGTATTTTTGTACTCAGCAGACATAGCTGAACAAAATATGAAGTATTATACAGTGGTAGTACACATATGGTTTGCAAAATATACTGTGCAAACTCACTTTGTGTGTCAAAAAGGCAGAAAAAAACGCTTATAACCACTACACCTGGTACACGCTAGCGGAAAAATGATCCCACGCTAAGGTTCAAAATATGCCTTTTGAAATACCCTGGGGTGTCTACTTTAAGAAATGGTAGGCCTTTGTGGGGTAGTTTGAATTTAAAACCTGCAAAGATGCTTGGAAATTGCACATAGGCCCGGCGTCAAAATTCAAAGTTCGGTCAAAACTGATATGGCTTGGTCTCCTATATTGCACTGTAGCTTCACAAAATAGTGCCATAGACATACAATGGGGGTGTCCTTTTACTCAGAAGACTTAGCTGAGCATAATTTGGGGGGTTTGAACTTAGTGGCACACATGAAATATACAAAATGCCCAGCAAAAATGCAATCCGTATGTAAAAATGCACAAAATTATTTTTTACCACATACTTTGGCGTGTAATGGTAAAAAAATGGGGGCATGTTAAGGCACAATATGCACCTTATGAGATACCCTGGAGTGTCTACTTTTACAAATGGTAGGCCTTTGTGGGTTTTTTTTGAACAGTCAAACTGTTATAATACCCCAAATGGAAGCATAGGCTCATTAAACCCGTCTCTCAAAATTCTACTGTGAATACTGAAAAGGACAGGTCTCCTGTATGGCACTGTAGCTTCACGAAATAGTGCCATAGACATACAATGGGGGTGTCCTTTTACTCAGAAGACTTAGCTGAGCATAATTTGGGGGGTTTGAACTTAGTGGCACATATGAAATATACAAAATGCCCAGCAAAAATGCTATCCGTATGTAAAAAATACACAAAATTATTTTTTACCACATACTTTGGCATGTAATGGTAAAAAAATGGGGCATGTTAAGCCACAATATGCACCTTATGAGATACCCTGGAGTGTCTACTTTTACAAATGGTAGGCCTTTGTGGGTTTTTTTTTAACAGTCAAACTGTTATAGTACCCCAAATGGAAGCATAGGCTCATTAAATCCGTCTCTCAAAATTCTACTGTGAATACTGAAAAGGACAGGTCTCCTATATGGCACTGTAGCTTCACGAAATAGTGCCAAAGACATACAATGGGGGTACCGTTGTACTCAGCAGAAGTAACTGAACACATAATAAAACTTTGTACAGGAATAGCGTGGTTGGAGTTAGTGTTCAGTTGGGTTATGGTGGTTTGGTGTTTAAAGTGTAGGGTTGGGCCTCTATGTGAGGTAGGGCCCCTCCCAATGGGCTGTGCGTTCGTGTCGGGTGTAGTGCTGGTGTGGGGTGGCATTGAGCTGGGTTAGTTGTGTTTGGTGGTGGGTTGACGGTTTAGTGTAGGTGGTGGGGCCGTCCATTGTGTGGTGGTGTGTAGTGCGCGGGGGGTTGTGTCTGTGTTGTTACCTGTCGTTCAGGTGGGGGTTTGAGGAGGGGTGTGATTATGGTGTGTGTGTGTCTGCGTGGCGTCATGGGATGTGGAATGGAGTTGTCTCTATATTGTCAGGCAGAGGTGAATTAATGGGGTTGCTAACCATACTATTTACATATTCTCAACAAACAACTATCTACATGGTTCTTGTGCTTTGGTGGTTTTAGTTCGCCTTGTGCGTGGTTTGGTTAGTTTTATACCCTGATTCCCATGGCTGGCGTGTTCCTTCTAGCTTGTGGCGGCATGGGTGTGGGTGCGGGGGTGCAGTAACTGTCGAGTTGTAGCGTAGTGACCTTTTGGCTGTGCGTATGGTGGCTTAAATGAGTGTGATGCTCCTGCACGTCTAGTACTATAGAGGGGTGGGTCCCTGGCGTGTGTTTGTCCCCATATGCCACCCCCTGACTGTCCTTGTTGCTGAGGTTGGGCGGTTTGGTGTTGTTATGGTTCCAGTCAGTGGGTATGTGGCTAAAGTCATGCCCGTATCAGGAGGGTGTGGGGAGGGTGCCCCATCTCCCTCTCCCCCCCTCCCCGTCCCCGATATTAGTAATGTCCTGCCTGGCCTGTGGTGTGTTACCCTGCATGTGGCACATCGAACAGTAAAAAGCATTTTTGACATAACATTTAGGATTGTAACACTCAAAAGACACAGGGTGATACTTATGTTGGTTGTTCCAGCGTCTTTGTCCCTTGGTGACCTGGTTATGCGGGATGTCCAGAGGCAGTTCAGGTCACCTTGTAAATGGCCAGTTCAGTATGTGCCCGGTTGGGTATTTCAAGGACTCTTTGTGTACCTTTGTGAGGTTCGTGGGTATGGTTGCCATGCCGGGTGGTCGTTGGTTTATGCTCCCAGGAGGTGGGATTAGGTGATGGTGTGGTTGCTGATCGTCGAATAGGCCGGGTCTTTGAGTCTTTTCCATAGTTTTTGTTGTCGAGTGCTGGAAGGTGGTTTGATGCCTAGTGGGTGGGGGTATAATGGCATGGCGAAAAATAAAAAATAAAAACCCCTGCCAAGTGAGAGAAGTATGGTATGGATATCGAGAAAACTTAAAAGATTTAAGAGTGGATAAATAAAGGTTTCCCCGTGGTTAGCCCCAGGTAGTCCCCTGGAGTGCCCTAGTTGGTCATGGGCGTGTGCCCGGGGCCTTCGGTATTCGGCCCGGGGTTCTGTCCTTGGTTAGGGGTCTACCGGGTGCAGGGGATGTAATATCAGGGGTGTTGGGTCTCATCGTCGTGGGAATGGTTACCTTTGGCTGAGGGTTCGGTCTTTCAGGTTGCCTGTGTATGAACTCTGGTGTTGGAGGTTTGGCGTTTCCTGCCCTGTTGGCGTGGTGGTAGTTGGTCTGTTTCCAGAGGGTAAGTATGTCCCGGGAAGTTGTCATCTGTGGTTGCTTCAGATTGGAGGGCAAGTCCCAGGTCTTTGGCAAAATCCACCATGTCAGTGACTCTATACAGCATGCAGACGTGGTTGCCTTTTCTCGCTGTTAATTTAAAGGGGTGCCCCCACATGTATTTCCAGCCCTGTTGAGTGAGGGCTGTGGTTAAGGGTTTCAGCTCCTTTCGTTTTCGTAGTGTAGAAGGGGCCAGATCCTGATAAAATTGGACAGTTTGGCCTTGAACTTGGGGGGGGGGGGGTTGCCCTCGCTTTTCCCATGATTTGCTCTTTGATGTTGATATATATATATATATATATATGTGTTACATCAAATTAAAGCCCTTTCTGTCCTTTAAAAAACGGTATATAATATGTGTCGGTGCAATAAATTAGTAAAATGCAAATTGCAGTTGAACGCAAATAGCAAAAAATGCAAAAAATGCCGTTGTCATTAAGTGAAAGAGATAGAGATACATGTATACCTGTAAATTTCCAGCTTTTATCCACGTTCAAGACAGGTAACTTTCTTTTTTTGTTTTGAATGAGGATATTTTGTTCCACTTAAATAAGGATATAATAATTTCTGCATATTCATGCTGTGCATAATGGAGAAGAATGTAAAGACTTTTCAAGGTCTTCCTGAGTCGGTGCCTCTAGTGGCTGTCAGCTTGACACAACAAGGGATGTGTTCTCTTCAATGACATTGGATGCATGGCTGTGTCCTCCTGGTGAGCGACTGAGGGACCGACCAGGCGAGCTAGGCTGGAGGAGGGAACCAGACCTGAGCAAGCCAGCGATGCTACCCAGGAAACCCCTGTGAGCAACATGAGGGGAAGTCCTGGGCCGAAGAATCAAACGGGCTGACTGCTGAAGGAAGGTACTGTGGACGGAGGGAGGAGAGCCCGGCGGGGAGGAACCACGAGATGAAAACACTGATGCTGGCGGCAGACAGAGACTACAGGCTGGGATAGAACCCACAAGATAAGTGACAAATTGTTTTTACACATGGTGAAGTTCCACAGCAGAGACTGACAAAAAGCAATACCATTGACATGATTGGAAAAAGCTTAAAGAGGGCAACAACTAGATTAGACAAACTAATTAAATTAATTAAGCTTTTCCCATAACAAGGAGCAGAGTGTTAATTAGCTGTAATAAGTGTGTTGGCCTCAGACTCCAACTTGCAGGCAGTGGATTGGCTTCTCTGTGTCATATTAATATAACAGAACCAAATATAAAGGTGTCCCAGGATAGAGAGATAAGGGTTTAAAGAAAGTATTTAGGCTGGAAACCATGAGAAACAATAGACTAAGGCATAGAAAAGGAAATAAAAAATAAATAGATAACTATAAAAAAGAAAAGAAAAAGGGTGGGAAATGGCTACAAAAAAGACACAAAATGGCAAGCACTTAAAAAAGAGAAAAAAAGCTGGAAAACAAAACAAAAAAAAACACCTTTTTTTTTCACCAAATCAAACAACTAACAAAACAAACATGGAGGAATCTATTCTCTCTAATATTCCTTTAGAAGCAAGCACTAAAAAAGCACAAAGGGAAGAAACCCAAGAATTAAATCAAAGTGATGCAAAAAGTGAATATGATGATCTACTGAGACATCTAGATATACAATTTGGGAAATTAAGAGAAGAAATCCAAACCAATACAACAGGCATCAAGACAGAACTGTTGACCCTTAATCAAAGATTTCTGAGAATAGAAGAAGGCGCTAGAAAAAAATAGAGGAAATGGAAGATAAATTGACAGAATTAGAAGACCTGTCAAGACGGAACAACTTAAGAATCAGAGGCATACCAGAGCAAATAAACCAAACAAATTTGGAACTATATATAGAAGAATTCTTTAAATACTAGAATATTACTCCAGAATAGATTATATTTTGGGAGATGTGGCCATGCTGTATCTTGTCAAAAAATAGTGATACAGGGTATAGCATGGTCGGATCATAGCCCTATCATGCTGGAATATAAAGATATTTTTGATAATTTTCACAAAGAATGGCGTACAAAAAGACTTTATACTACACAAAAAAAATAAATTGGAAGAAATTGAAAAGATAACAAATCTCTTCTTTAGTGAAAATAAAAGCAAAGACACACCGGACATTACGGTCTGGTGTGCATACAAAAGTGTAGTTAGAGATCACCTGATAAAAATGGTATCGATTGAAAATAAAAGAGGATTACCACCCCTACCGAAACTGTATTTTACATTGAGCGAACATAAAAGGCAAAATAAATTAATACCTTCTACACAAACAGCAAGTAAGATTGCAGAAATAAAAAAAAAAGATTAACAATCAAATAATAAATAAAGCATCTAAACTAGAATCATTGCAAGCTAAATGGTATTTAAAAGGCAATAAACCAGAAACAATGATGACCAATAAGTTGAAAAAAGATAAATACAAAAGAGTTATATACAAAATAAAAGAGGTAGTTACTTATTTAATGGCTCCAGACAAAATTGGAGGTGCATTTGAAAGATTTTATCAAAATTTATACAGCTTGACAGAATAAACATTTGGTAAGGCAAAAGATCTATGAAAACTTGCCCATACCAAAAATCCAACCCTATCAATAAAGGCAAATAAATCAGCCCATAACAGAAGAAGAGTTCAGCAAATCGATAGACAAACTTAAAATAAAGACTGCTCCAAGCCCAGATGGCTTTACAAATAAATTTGACAAATTAATGAAAGATCAACTAAAAGGGGAACTCGCCAATATTTTTAACTATATGGAAACAGGAGACTGTCCTGGAGAGCAAAACATTTTGCCCATCCCAAAAGCAGACAAAGACCTAGAAAATATAGGCAATTATAGACCCATATCATTAATTAATACAGATATTAAAATACTATCTTAGCTTATCTATTATAGCTGATAGATTAAAAACAGTAATACCACAACTTATTAATAATGATCACTGGGCCGATTTTGCGCTTGGGTACAACCTGTATAGTCATGATGGATTGCACCTAAACGGAAGAGGGTCTGCTGTGCTGGGGGATAGGATGGCTAGAAGGTTGGAGGAGATTTTAAACTAGTGGTGGGGGGGGGGGGGTCAAAGCAATCTAGGAAATGGAGATAGGATGGAAAGGAGATGGGCTTTAGCTCAGAACAAAGGGGGTGGAGATGGGGGAGGGGAAAGCTCAGAACAGAGAAGGTATGTAATATTGATTATTCACAAAAAGTACAAAAGACTCTTGATAATATTAAATGTATGCTTACTAATGCAAGGGGCCTATATAACAAAATGGGGGAACTAGAGGCAATAACATACACTAAATAATATGATATAATAGGCATAACAGAAACATGGTGGGATGAGACACATGACTGGGCAGTTAATTTAAATGGGTACACATTATTTAGGAAGGATAGGAAAAACAGGAAGGGTGGTGGGGTATGTTTATATGTCAACCATGAGTTAAAGTCAAATCTTGGGCATGTGGAGTGTGACGAGGAAAATGTGGAGGCTTTATGGGTAGAGATCTGTTTGGGGCAAACAAAGGGAAATCAATTATTGGTTGGGATATGTTATAAACCATCTAATGTAAATATTATTGAGGAAGAACAGCTGTTAGAGCAAATTGAGATTGCTGCAAATCGAGGTAACACGTTAATTATTGGAGATTTCCCAGACATAAATTGGGATAGAGGGACTAGTACTTCAGCAAGGGGAATCAGGTTTTTGAATGTGTTAAATGACACCTTTATGTCACAACTGGTACAAGCACCAACTAGAAAGGATGCTTGTCTGGATCTCGTCATAACAAACAATGTTGATCTTTTAACCAACATTCAAGTAGGGGAGCATTTGGGAAATAGTGATCACAATATGGTAAATTTTGAAATAAACTCAAAAAAGCAAAAGCAAGAGGGGCATACTAAAACATATAATTTTAAAAAAGCCAATTTCAATAAGATTAGGGCAGCTCTACAACATATCGACTGGCATAAACTCCTTAGTGATAAAAACACTGAGGATGAATGGAAACTATTCAAACAAATATTAGGATAGGGGACAATCTGCTAAATACAAATAAAACAAAACAGCATAGCGTATAACTGTGTGGAGACTGGCACTGTTATGTATTCATAATTGGTCACTCACAAATTTGTGGAGATAAAACAGCCTTGAGTGATATATTTTTCCTTCAGTGTCCAGAATGTTGTCCCTCCTCACAATTTCATCAATCCATAGATGTATATATCTCAAGAGAGGGAAAATATATACAAAAAATGTAGTGCACTTCCAGAGTATGAATAAAAAAGTATTTAATAACTTACATTCAAGTTTAAAACAAACAGCATGTCACCATAAAGCGTCCTACGCGTTTCGTCCTTAGCTTGGACTTCCTCAGGGACTTGGTGTCAATAAAGTGCAGTAAAATACAATAGCAGCAACATTGCTGCTATTGTATTTTACTGCACTTTATTGACACCAAGTCCCTGAGGAAGTCCAAGCTAAGGACGAAACGCGTAGGACGCTTTATGGTGACATGCTGTTTGTTTTAAACTTGAATGTAAGTTATTAAATACTTTTTTATTCATACTCTGGAAGTGCACTACATTTTTTGTATATATTTTCCCTCTCTTGAGATATATACATCTATGGATTGATGAAATTGTGAGGAGGGACAAAATATATCACTCAAGGCTGTTTTATCTCCACAAATTTGTGAGTGAGATATATACATCTATGGATTGATGAAATTGTGAGGAGGGACAAAATATATCACTCAAGGCTGTTTTATCTCCACAAATTTGTGAGTGACCAATTATGAATACATAACAGGGCCAGTCTCCACACAGTTATACGCTATGCTGTTTTGTTTTATTTGTATTTAGCAGATTGTCCCCTATCCTATTTGCATATACCTATTGAAGACAAGAGGAAGTCTTCGGGGATCCACCTGGATACTCCACCTATGATATAGGGGAAGTCCTGGTTTGCTTTCATTTATATTTTCTTTTCACTGGGTTGTGGAAAAATATATCACTCAAGGCTGTTTTATCTCCACAAATTTGTGAGTGACCAATTATGAATACATAACAGGGCCAGTCTCCACACAGTTATACGCTATGCTGTTTTGTTTTATTTGTATTTAGCAGATTGTCCCCTATCCTATTTGCATATACCTATTGAAGACAAGAGGAAGTCTTCGGGGATCCACCTGGATACTCCACCTATGATATAGGGGAAGTCCTGGTTTGCTTTCATTTATATTTTCTTTTCACTGGGTTGTGTTCACACATCTTGTTGTTTTTGTTCAAACAAATATTAGAAAGGTACATTTCTCAGTATGAACCATTGGGTAATAAATATATATATAAAAAAAAAAATTAAAACCAATGTGGCTTAGTAGAGAAGTAAAACAAGAGATTAAAAATAAGAAAAGGGCATTTAAAGCATTTAAATCAGACAAATCAGAGGCATCCTATTTAAGATATAAGGAAGCCAATAACGCTTGCAAAAAGGCAATTAAAGTGGCTAAACTAGAGAATGAGAAATTGATAGCTAAGGAATACAAAACCAACCCCAATTTTTTTTTCAAGTACATCAATTCTAAAAAAAACAAAAAATTAAAGTGTAGGTACACTGGATACAGAGTTGGGATTATTAGCTAATGAAGACCAGGAAAAAGCAGAAATTTTAAATAACTATTTCTCTTCAGTATATATTAATGAGGATCCTATGGCAAGAGATATGCAAATGATTGCTGCAAAAAACTTGCAAATAACTTGTGATTGAATAACTCGAGACACGGTGCTACAGCTATTAAAAAAAAAATGTATGTAAATAAAGCTCCGGGGCCTGACAGTATTCACCCACGAGTACTTAAGGAGCTAAGTGGGGAAATAATTGAACCTCTGTATTTAATTTTTCAAGATTATTTTGTTTCAGGTGTTGTACCGGAGGATTGGAGGAAGGCAGATGTTGTTCCTATATTTAAAAAGGGTTCAAAATCCTTGCCTGGAAATTATAGACCTGTGAGCTTAACTTCTGTAACTGGGAAAATATCTGAAGGGCTATTAAGGGATAATATTCAGAAATTCATTGGGAAGAACTTTGTAATTAGCAATATTTAGCATGGTTTTATGAAACATAGGTCATGTCAAACTAACCTAATTGCATTCTACGAAGAAATAAGTAGAAGTATAGATCAGGGTGTTGCAGTGGATGTGATCTACTTGGATTTTGCCAAGGCATTTGATACGGTTCCTCACAATAGGTTAGTCTTCAAACTAAAATAAATTGGTTTAGATGAATATTCTTGTTCTTGGGTAGAACATTGGCTTAAGGATAGAGTACAACGAGTTGTTATTAATGGTAAATTTTCAGGCTGGACTAAAGTGGTAAGTGGTGTCCCTCAGGGTTCTGTTTTGGGACCACTTCTATTTAACATATTTATAAATGATCTTGAAATAGGCATTGAAAGCCATGTATCAGTGTTTGAAGATGACACAAAACTTTGTAAAGTAATAAAATGTGAGCAGGATATTGCTTTGCTGCAGAGGGATTTGGATAGATTGGGGGACTGGGCACTAAAATGGTCGATGAAATTTAAAGTAGAGAAATGCAAAGTTATGCACTTTGGGGTTAAAAATGCACAAGCAACTTACACACTAAATGGTAGTGAATTAGGGATAACCACACACGAGAAGGATTTGGGAATTGTTATAGACAACAAATTAGGCAGCAATATGCAATGTCAATCTGCAGTTGCTAAGGCCAGTAAGTTTTGTCATGTATAAATAAGGGCATAAATTCTCAGGATGAAAATATAATTTTGTCTCTTTATAAATCACTGGTAAGACCACACCTTGAATATGCTGTGCAATTTTGGATGCCTGTTCTAAAGAAATATATCATGGCACTAGAAAAAGTCCAGAGACGAGCTCCAAAATTGATAAACGGAATGGAGCATTTTAGTTATGAAGTAAGGTTAAAAAAATGTAATCTGTTTAGTTTGGAAAAACAGCGCATGAGAGGGGATATGATAACTTTATACAAATATATTCGGGGCCAGTACAAACCTTTATCTGGAAATCTATTCATAAACAGGGCTATACATAGGACACGAGGTCACACATTTAGGCTGGAAGAAAGGAGATTTCATCTAAGGCAAAGTACAGTAAGAGCAATAAGAATATGGAATTCTCTGCCTGAAGAGGTGGTTTTGTCAGAGTCACTACAGATGTTTAAACTGCAATTGGATAAATACTTACAAAAACATAACATACAGGGATATAATTTCTAATTAGTGGGGTAATAGCTGCTTGATCCAAGGAGACATCTGACTGCTATTTTGGGGTCAAGAAGGAATTTTTTCCTAGTTTGTGGCAAAATTGGAAGCGCTTCAGACTAGGTTTTTTGCTTTCTTTTGGATCAACAGCAACAACATATGTGAGGGAGGCTGAACTTGATTGACGCAAGTCTCTTTTAAGCTATGTAACTATGTAGCTATATAACTATGTAATCAAGTTTTATTTATACCATGGAGGTAACAACCTTAGTACCATGGATACTAAAACATATAATTTAAAAAAAGCCAATTTCAATAAGATTAGGGCAGCTCTACAACATATCGACTGGCATAAACTCCTTAGTGATAAAAACACTGAGGATAAATGGAAACTATTCAAACAAAAATTAGAGAGGTACATTTCTCAGTATGTACCATTGGGTAATAAATATAAAATAAACAAATTAAAACCACTGTGTCTTCATAGAGAAGTAAAACAAGAGATTAAAAATAAGAAAATGGCATTTAAAGCATTTAAATCAGACAAATCAGAGGCATCCTATTTAAGATATAGGGAAGCCAATAACGCTTGCAAAAAGGCAATTAAAGTGGCTAAACTAGTAAATGAGAAATTGATAGCTAAAGAATGCTAAAACAACCCCAATTTTTTTTTCAAGTACATCAACTCTAAAAAAAACAAAAAATGAAAGTGTAGGTACACTGGAAACAGAGTTTAACAACCTTAGAAAAATAATAAATATAATGGAGGAAGAGGAGAGCAGTGGAACCCCTTTAATACTTCTGTCAATAGCTGCAGAGAAAGCATTTGACAGGGTTGGATGGGGTTTCACGTTCGCCGCTCTAAACCATTTTGGAATTACAGGACCAATTTTACAAGTCGTGTACGCTCTCTACAGCTCTCCATCAGCTAAGATAACAGGGTCAGGGTTTACATCACAAAACATCACATTTTAATATAACAAGTGGGACCAGACAAGGGTGTCCTCTCTCACCCTTATTGTACATAATGGTGTTAGAACCCCTAGCAATTTTAATAAGACATAATAATAAAATTAAGGGATTCTCAAATTCAATAGGACAAACCAAACTAAACATCTATGCAGATGACATCCTATTAACATAGAAGAGCCAATCATTTCAGTCCCAGAACTACTGAAGGACATAAACAATTACTCCAAAGTTTCAGGATATAAAATAAATCCGGAAAAAGCAACATTTATAGCTATAAATATGAATAAAAGCACAATCAAACTATTTTGCAGAACACTGGGCTATCTGAAAACAGTGACATACTAAAATATCTAGGTATTAACATAAATTCAGAATTGAAAGATTTAATAGAAGCTAACTTTCCAATCCCTTAGATTTTTGTTAGTTTGCTTTAGTACGGGTAGAAAGGCATGGGTTTCTCATGGTCGGGTAGGATTAACATCCTAAAAGCATATATCCTGCCAAAATGGCTGTACCTTTGGAGAATGATTCCAATTAATTTCCCAGAAAACTGTCTGTCTCTATTACACTCTTCTTTTGTAAAATTTATTGGGGGGGGGGGGGGCAGGAAACCAAGAGTCAAAATGAAAGTAATGGCTAGATCAAGACAGGACGGAGGCTTGGGGTGCCCAGAAATGTTACAATGTTATCAGACCAGCAGATTATATCATATAATGCGCACACAAAGCAAGGCGGTTACTCAAGAAACATGGTATAACATAGAAAAAGGTAAAATGTATCCTCATTATTTTGGATTGTTGAAGCAAATAAAAAATCTATGAGAGAGGCATGAAGCAAATCACAGATACTTAAAGAGCTAATGAGATGGTGGGATAAACTCACAAATAAGAAAGGCCTTAGAAAAAAAATAATTGACATGCTCCCATTCACAAGTATCTCAGATATGTTAGAAAATATAAAAACAGACCTATGGATGTAAAAAGGGATAAAGGAATTTAAAGACATAATGGAGGAATATTCCCCCCCAGTGAAACGTTCAACAATCTGCAAATTAAAAGCTTTGTAGCAGAACACCCCTTTAAAAACAAGGAGGAGGATACCATAAACCTTATACAATTATTTGAATTAAAGAATTATAAAAACTTAATGGCAAAATGTGCAAAAGTTGTATATAGATGGAGACATGACAAACCGATGGCATTGATTAATAAATGGGAAAAAGAACTACAAGCATCTATAGAAGATGAACAATGGATACATTCCCTAAATAAACTATACAAAATATACATTGTCTAAATATTTTAGAAACCCAGTTTAAACTATCAAATAGATGGTACTTAACACCTAAACGCTTAAAGAGAATCTTCCCAGAACTACCAGACAGATGCTGGAAATGCAATACTGCTGAAGGTAATATGATCCATACTTGGTGGCAGTTCACACCCATAAAAGTATTTTGGAAAGAAGTAATCAAGATAATATATCAAATAACGGAAATAAAATTACCTTGCGAGCCTGAAGTGGTTTTACTAAACTTGCACTGGCTAGAAATGACAATAAAAAACCTAAATGGTGTCATTACATATAATTACGGCAGCCAAATGACTTCTTGCAAGAAACTGGAAAACAGAGACAATTCCAAATATCAACGAACTGATAAAACAAGTAACATGGCAAGCAAGAATGGAAAGAGGTATCCTAGTAAACTTGGGAAACAGATATAAACAAATAGAGGACTGGGATACATGGATAAATAGACTGGATGTTTTACTAGGCTGTCAGCGTTCCACATAGTGACCTGACTCTTCTCTTTAGGATAAAGGAGAAAAAGAGAAAGGGGGTAATATAACCCTGAACAGGGCAGACAGACAAATAGAATATCTAAACAAAAAAAACATACAAGATATAATAGGCTCTCGTACTCTCGGGAACTAAATGTGCAGGGTGGATGGACAAGAAACCTATATTAAGAAATACATAGAAATAGGGGGGACATAGCAGCAATATATTGATGATGACATTGCACCAAAGCCCGCTTTACACAAGTAATACAAAACGTATGCAGAGCAGGAACAAGTCTGAAATAAAAAAAATAAAAAAATAAAAAATTAAATAATTTTTTTTTTTTTTTTTAATAACTTGTTTGTTTTTTCGTTGCAGGTACATATTATAACTGAGCCTTGGAAGCTTCATTATGGGTAATTTTACAAATGAAACACATAAATTAGCCAGCAAAAACAATGCATTTATTCAACTACTCTTCAAGACTGATGCAGTTTATTTTCATTTTAATTGTTACTTTTGGGGTCCAAAAAAATCCACATATTATTCCTCAATGCAAATTGTATCACTAGCAATAATCAAGAAGCTTGTATCCTTTTATCAAACAGACAGTCCCTACAAACATTTAGCAGTTGACATGGTTTAAAGATTACATTTAGAACATAGATTTCCTATATATCTATCCATTACCACCCCCGCCTAGCACCAACAAACTATCAGAAACCATCAACAGCTGACGAAAGGGATTCACTGTAATGATTTTAACCCCTTAAGGACACATGACATGTGTGACATGTCATGATTCCCTTTTATTCCAGAAGTTTGGTCCTTAAGGGGTTAAATAATGATTCATGGCATTGTAGGGTTAATGTTTTAGAGGTACCACTAGGGGCAGTATGCAGGATTAACTTCCATTATATGGTTTCCTTAAACCATGTGGATCTGGCAGTGACATCAGGGGTATACCCACTGGGTATAATAAACAAATGTAATAGAGATTTTCGTTCTCTTGACTGCATAAACAAGTAGACTACCATCAGGTGACTCCTTTAGTCCCAGCTCATGGCTGAGGCCTTTTGTAAGTTTGTTTAAATTGTATCTTTTATAGCATGTTACTTTCTATATTTTTTTTTATAAATTGACATTCTGCTAGCATCTGTTATAGCCTGCTATTTACTATAGTTATTACATTAAATATACATTTAATATTACAATGTTTTGTGAATTTTGTATCCACATATTCAACCATAATACAAAGAACTACAAAACGATATCAATGTTGTTACTTATTGCTTAATTATTATATATTAATCAAAAGATTAATATTCATACTTAAGCCACGGCCATGGCCACAACACACACATATGATCCTACATACTAATACTAACGATATACTGCAAGAAAGGGCAGGCAGAAACTTGTCTCCTTGTTGGCAATTTCAAACTTGTTTTCTATAGCTTTTTACTGATTTAGAATTCATATTATCATATTACAATTTATATGGTATAACAGTTTCCTTCAAGAATACGCACCCCTACGTACACTAAAATATATGGCAAAAGTGACAAGTAGTGAAGAGTAACCTACTGTAGCTGTCATAATCCTTTTTATCCAACACCAATTTGCCTGGTTTCTGAAAGAGCAATAACGAGCACCTTCTAGAAGACCTCTTGTTAGGAGATATATAATTAACATGGAAAACAAGGCCACAAGTGAGCGCTGCAGTCTTTGCATCCATGTGTCCTGTCAAATAGTAGATAATTAGGGAATGGTTCCAGCTATGATTAATCAGGACTGGTTATAGGATGATAAAGACTTTTGTTTCACTCCAAACTGTTCAGAACCGTGTGACTCAAGCAAATGTTATCGCAAGAACAGGGGTGAGAGATGCACTGGAGATTAACTGAAAAAGGATAGGGCGACATGTGAAAAGAAAGAGATTGAAAGTCTATTTAATGAGCACAAAAAGATGTGAATCCGCTCGCTTTAACTTACTTCTCAGTAGGGATCTGGAAATGCGAAAATGTATCTTGTTAAAAACAATATACTGGTATATTCGCTAAACAGTGCATTGCTATACCTTAAGAAGACATTTAACTGTAGACAAATAGTCAAGTTGTATAAAATCTCCAATATCTGCCCATTTGGCCTTAATTTTGTAATTTGCCCCTGTAATTCGCTGTTCAGGAAATAGATAATGACTTCTTCACAGCCTTACATACATTGTCACAGTGAGTGTCTCATAGAATGCACAATATAATTTTAGACATTTTGCCTTGTTTCAATATTAATATTTTAATGGATACTCAGACGTTATGCTTGTATATTGCATGTGTAATATTGATAGCAACACTTTCTTTTACATTTTTAACCATTTCATGAAGTTGTAATCAGCAGTAATATTCAATATTATTTATGATTTTTAACATTTGTATTACGGTAATTGGCCAAGTAACAATTGTTATAACTGTTTGCCTTTTTTAACAACTGCATTTCTAAACAGCATATTTAACAGCAATTTCCTTTCTGAATATATTATAGCTTACACATCAACAATATTTGCTTTAATTATATTATATTAAAGAAACACATTCATTATTGACATAGATATGTGTATGGATCGTTCTTGACGATAGTATTCTTGGATTGGATATCTCCCTTACATTTTTCATTTTTTTCAGCTACCCAGAGTTCCACATTAAATTGGTTTAGACTTTATTTTAGGGTATTTAAAAAGGATATGATAATGTGATAAAAGCAGAAACTATATATGGTACCATTATTACCAATTATTACCTACTAAATGTGACTCTTTCAGGTTGATTTACAAGAGCCCAATTGTGCTATTTTATAATTGCTTCAAAGGCTACTCGATAAGTGAGTGTTACCAGTCTAATTTCACAACGTGACAGGAGGCTTCATATTTTGCATTAAACTTTCTTTAATGAACTCCAGCAGCACAGATCATAACAGGACAACAGCAACCAATTAGAAACAGGCTGATTGAGGATGTATAAAACCCTCACAGTTCAAGCACATCCTCTTCCTTTTCTGCTCCTGCTGTGCACAGGTCAGAATATTTTTCACCTTTGTTACTTGTTATGCCAATTGCCTTTTTTCTGTGATTGATTTATTGGTTTTATTGCTTTATCATATTGCTCATTGTGTGTTTTCTTAGCTTCCCCACACTGTCTCCATCCCTCCCTCCCGTACTTTCCCCTATCAGGCCTGAGCCTTTTGGCTCTTCTGGCTTGTTCCCTCTGATTATGCATCACATCTGCTGGTGCTACAATTGTGCCAATTTTCATTGTTATGCTTACTTGATTTGGAGAGTTGAGGAGGCTCTGTGAGTGAAGGGGGTGCAGGGCGCTCTGTGCTTTTTAGCCAGTGGCCCCATGGGTACAGACCCCACCAGCCATTGCGTGCGAACAGCAGCCACCTTTATTCTTGCAAGAGCCTCTTTATTCTCATTGCAGATCATGATTCACATGATCTGGGCCTAATGCAAGCAGTTTTTGCTCACCTTATGGGCACCATTTATTGCTTTTAAGGTAATTATACTGGAACGTTTCTCTTTTCTGCAAGGGTGACCCCCACATGCATTTAAACTATTTTCCCTACTGAGGAAGTATACTACTGATGCATTCTACTTCACAGGGACCATATCTCTAGTATATCAATTTTCTGGGTAGAGTCTTGGGCTTTTTACAGAGGTGTTGAAGGACATCTACCGATTCTACCTCTCTTGCTACATCACTCTTCCGGTGGAGTATTTTCATGGGCTTACCAACCTCACGGCTGATTTGTTCTCTTGCCATTGCTGGGATGGCATATATTGGTAGCTGGACATTCCTTTCTTCAACACACTGATGATGATCAGGGGTCTGCTGCGAGTGGACCTCTTTAACTCTCGGACCAACAGACAACTTCTGAGGTATATCAACTGGTTTCCAGACCTAGAATGCAAAGTGGTGGATGTGTTTCTCCAGACTTGGTCGACTTGGAAAGTGTACATGTTCTCGCCATTCTTGATGTTGGTGAGAGTCCCTCATCACATTCAGAGGCTCTCTCTCCTCCTCATTGCTGCACTCTGACTAAGTCAAGCGTGGTTCCAGGACCTGTATCAGGACCACCCCCTTCTCCTACCATTGCTTCCCCTTCTTCTACCGATCTCTCGGGAAGGAACCACATCCTCTCATCCTTCAGGATCACTTGGACCTTGTGGCTTGGATTCTTTCAGGGGATCCTGGTCAGTCAATGGCTTATTGCAATCGACTAAGAACCCTTTATGGGAATCATGGGCTTCAGGCACCCGACAGAAATACATCCCTGTTTGGAGTAGCTTGTTGCTGGAGAGGGTTGCTTGTATCACTCACTCTTTCAACATTAGGCATTCGGTCATCTCGGGGGCAAGGATCCTTTGTTCTGCTACCTTTCATGTAGTATCAAGTTATCCAGACCACCGGCACTAAAGGACTCTAGCAATTGGGACGTGGTATTGATACTCTGCTTTCTTCAGGACTAGCTGTACAATACAATCCTGTTGCTTTGACAACAGCTTATGCTTTTGTTGTGTCTCATCTCCTTCTGCTAGATTGCCGATGTGCGGCCATTCAACATGGATAGTTTCTCCTTTCCACCGGAAGGTGTGTCATTTTTTGGTCTTGCGCCGAACGGCTTTACTTTGGTCTCCAATACATTCTTCGGGACAGTGCCCCCCGTGCGTGGTTGACACGTTATTGCATTACGGGAAGGTTACTGCTTCTTTGTGCTTCGAGGTTGGGTCAGCTTCTCATTTCTTATGTCACACTGCACAAACCAATGTTGACTACTACAGTGGAAAGATGAATTCACTAGCTGTTATCTCTAGCAGTCAGTCCGTGGTGTGGCTGTGTTTTGCTGATATCACCATTCTGTGGATTGGACTCGGAAAGATAATTTCCGAGTATTTTACTTTGGTCAAACTTCTCACGCCTCTTTTGGTTTTCTCCCACAGCATTAAAAATGCTAAATATTCGCCTCCTTTCACATTGTGAAAATGAAGATTATGCTAACGCAGTGTACCTATAATCTTAATTTTAGTAATGACAGGAGGTGACTATTTTTCCTTAGTTTTACTCCCACTATGTTTTTTCATATTTTGTATCTTTTGCATGATGTCATAATTATATGTTAATTTGATTATATGTTTATTTTATCCTTAGCTTCTTTCTCTAACACCATTTATTTAGTTTACTTAATTTACTTAATTATGCTTTATTTTGTAACACGTCATTTTAGATGCCTCTCGCATTTTTTTTTTGTTTCCTTTCAGTGTGAGTTGCCTGCATTATCTGTCAAGTTCGCCTGCATCACTGATCTCAGGAGGTTCCTTATTCTGAACTCAGGTTTATTTGCACTCTGCTTTACTGTTTTTACTTCTGTGTTTTTTACCTTGGTATAACATGTTATTTACATTCCCTAAACAGAAAGAGGAGCCACGAGGACCTTATATATATATATCCCCTATCTGCTTTCTTCTGTTTTTTTTTTTTTTTTTAACTATTATGATTTGTGCTGCTGGACTTCAATAAGATAATTTAATGTAAAATACACTACACTATCATAATCTACAATTAATTATTTAAATGCTGGCACAGTTTCCTTCCATGGCACAAAAAGTAAAATTAAAATTATTTAATAAATAAGTAAATGAATGCATGCTGTGTTCTCACTAACCTCTTTAGGTCCAGTGACTGGGCATCTCTGGGTCTAGGGAGATAATAAAAGGGACACTATAGGCGCCCGCACCACTTCATCTCATTGAAGTGGTCGATGTGCAGCGATCCTGTTCCCTTAACCCTAAAATGTAAAACATTATACTTTTTAAAAAACTGCTTTTAAATGTCATTGTTAAAACTGCTTTTAGTGGCTGTCTACAACACTGTCTGTTTTAGAGATAATCCAGCAGAAATTATAGGAGAGTTAAACACTTTTAACTTGTAAATAAGTAGATACTTTAACAACTTAGCTTGAGTGAAAGGCTGTAGAGTAGTCAGCAGGGCCGGACTGGCCCACCGGGATACCGGGAAATTTCCTGGTGGGCCGCGGCACTTGGGGCTGGGCTGACAGCCCTTATCAGTGAATAGGCTCCTGTGATGCCGGCCGGCCATGTGTGAGCTCTGCGGCAGCACAGAGCCCCATGGGAGCAACGGAGCCAGGCGGCCGGCACACCTCACACATGGCCGGCTGGGATAATTAAAAAGTGTGCAGCGGGGGCGTGACCAACGTGCAGCATGGGAAGCTTCCCCAACAACCAGCCTCCAGGAGCTCCAAGCAGGAGGTAAGAAACAGGTCAGTGTGTCTGTGTGTGACTGCCTGTGTGTGTGTAACTGTGTGTGTGACTGCCTGTGTGTGTGTGACTGTCAGTGTGTGACTGTCTGCCTGTGTGTGTGACTGCCTGTGTGTGTGACTGTGTGTGTGACTGTCTGCCTGTGTGTGTGACTTTGTGTGTGGCTGTCTGCCTGTGTGTGTGCCTGTGTGTATGACTGTGTGTGTGACTGTGTGCCTGACTGTGTGTGTGACGGTCTGCCTGTGTGTGTGACTGTGTGTGTGACTGCCTGCCTGTGTGTGTGACTGTGTGTGTGACTGCCTGTGTGTGTGTAACTGTGTGTGTGTGACTGTCTGTGTGTGACTGTCTGCCTGTGTGTGTGACTGCCTGTGTGTGTGACTGTGTGTGTGACTGTGTGCCTGTGTGTGTGTGCCTGTGTGTGTGACTGTCTGCCTGTGTGTGTGTGACTGCCTGTGTGAGTGACTGTGTGTGTGACTGTGTGCCTGTGTGTGTACCCGTGTGTGTGACTGTATGCCTGTGTGTGTGTGACTGCCTGTGTATGTGACTGTCTGTGTGACTGTGTGCCTGTGTGTGTGCCTGTGTGTTTGCCTGTGTGTGTGACTGCGTGCCTGTGTGTGTGACTGTGTGTGTGACTGTGTGTGTGACTGTCTGTGTGTGTGTGTGTGTGTGTGTGTGACTGTCTGTGTGTGAGTGACTGTGTGTGTGACTGTCTGTGTGTGTGTGACTGTGTGTGTGACTGTGTGTGTGTCTGTCTGTGTGTGTGACTGTCTGTGTGACTGTCTGTGTGACTATCTGCCTGTGTGTGACTGTCTGTGTGTGTGTGACTGTGTGTGTGTGACTGTCTGTGTGTGTGACGGTCTGCCTGTGTGTGTGACGTCTGCCTGTCTCTGTATGTGTGGATGTTTGCCTCTGTGTCAGTGCCTGTCTGCCTGTCTCTGTATGTGTGGATGTTTGCCTCAGTGTCAGTGACTGTCTGCCTTTGTGTGTGTGCATCTGCTAGTGAGTGAGCGAGCATCTGTGTGTGTGTGTGTGCGCGCGCATCTGCTAGTGAGTGAGCCTCTGTGTGTGTGCACCTGCTAGTGAGTTTGTGTGTGTCAGTGAGCTTGTCTGTAGTGAATCTGTGTGTTAGTGAGCTCTTCTGTAGGGAGCATGTGTGTGTCAATGGGCTTGTCTGTAGGGAGAGTGTGTGCGCATCAGTGAGCTTGTCTGTAGTGAGCGTGTGTGTGTGACAGTGAGCTTGTCTGTAGTAAGCTTGTGTGTGTATCAGAGTTTGTCTGTACTAAATTTGTGTGTGTGCCAGTAACCTTGTCTATGTGTGTCATTGAGATTGTCTGTCAATGAGCCTTTTTGTGTGCATCAGTAATTGTCTGTGTCTGCATGTGCGTATTGTGGCGAAACCAACCTCGCCACTGGGCCCTGGAGAAGCCTGTTTTCTAGCCTCCTACCTGCTGACTATGGCCCCTGGGTTATTTGGGGCATATTGTACTTTATATTGCTGCTACTGGCCCTTTAAAATCAGCGATGGACATATTGGGACTTTTGGGACTACTGTCCCTTTAAGACTGTGGAGCATATTCCAGTATACTGCCTTTAATATTACATATGTATTTATGTGTTGAGTTTAACCTGGGATATGTATGCAGCATTCATCTGATTGTTCGGTAGACTCACTCCATTCATTATATTGAGTGAAACTACCGAACAACCAGACCACCCAGGAATAAGTGTGCCTCCAATTACAGTTTGCAACAATGTTGCAAACGGGTAATTGGCAATCAGTGTAATGTATTCTTTGTCCTCTGGGTGGCCGCCATTCTGGAAACAAACATGTGGCGGCGGCCATCTTAAACTACCGAACAGCGGTGTTTTGCCGTCGAGTGTCTGGAACTAAAATCGGACACTTGACTAGGCAAACACCGCTGAGACCTCCATACTTCCAGAAATTCGTATAGAAACTACCGAATGACCCGCCGTTCGGTAGAAAGAACCCCACAAACAAGGGAATTCATTCAAACCCTCTCCAGGCTCTATAACACAGGCAATTCGTCTGTTTTCATTCCCTTGTTTGTGACCGACCGCAGGGCCAAAATGCATGGAACTGTTTTCGGATACTTTACCCATGCGGTCGGTCAAATCTTTGGAACCCCATATCTCACGAACCGTTCATCCGAATGACTTGAATTTTGAATATGTTGTCCCCCTGAATAAGGGCTATCCAGCGATGCTGGATTTAAAGATGTACCCCCGGGTTTTGGGGTACATCCAGAACTTGGCTGAAAAGGTGTACCGGATAATTGGGTTTAATGTTATCTGAGGGGAGGGGATGTGTGGGCTGAACCATGTATGTGATTGGATATTTTATGCCTCCCCCTGGGTGTGGACTGTATGTGTATTATTGTAATAAAAGCCGGGCTGGATGAGCCAGTCCAGAGTTCCTGTTTTACCCTCAAAGTGATGTGTCGTCTCATTATTGGGGGGAAGGATTTATTGCATGCTGTTCCAGTTGACTGCTAGGAGTACAAGCCTATTCATAGGGTTCCTATTCAATGGTCTACAGCATTCATATGCTTGGGAGAATTTAAAGGTTTCTCGGATTCGGTGATTGTGGTGTCTGGTGGAGTGCTTGGAGTCCTCAGGAAGCGCTAGGAGCATCCTTTAACGGAGGTACCCAGTCGGGTTGCCAGGCGATCCGTTACACGTATGCTTTACTGTATAATTTAATTACCCTGAAAGAACTAATATTTTGAATTAGAAGAAGAAATGTATCAATATATATATATATATATACATACATACATATATATATATATATATATATATATATATATATATATATATATATATATATATATATATATATATATATATATATATATATATAAATAAAAGCTGTTGTACCTTGCACTCAGGCTTCAAAGTTGTGTGACCGGGTATATCACCAGGGCTCCAGTATCCAGGCAGCATCCTTCAATGGAGGTACCCAGTCGGGGTGCCCGTCGATCCGTTACACTGTGAATCTACCGAACCCCTGCTTATACCTACCCGACTCTGCTGATATCTCCAACCCCCTATATATATGCAATTGAAACAGTTGGCTGCACTCTCAGATTTCCTTAAAAAGTAACTTTTATTGAAATATTTAAGAGAAGATCAACGTTTCAGTCCCTCTTGTGGACTTTCATCATGATCCTGATGAAAGTCCACAAGAGGGGGTGAAACGTTGATCTTCTCTTAAATATTTCAATAAAAGTTACGTTTTAAGGAAATCCGAGAGTGCAGCCAACTATTTCAATCGCATATATATAGGGGGTTGGAGATATCAGCAGAGTCGGGTAGGTATAAGCAGGGGTTCGGTAGATTCACAGTGTAACGGATCGACGGGCACCCCGACTGGGTACCTCCATTGAAGGATGCTCCTAGCACTTCCTGAGGACTCCAAGCACTGCAGCAGACACCACAACCACCAAACCGGAGAAGCATACAAATGCTCTCAAGCATATGAATGCTGCAAACAGCTGAACAGGAAAAGCATACAATCCGCTTACACTCCTGGCACTCCGCATACAAACCAATTCCCCCAATAACGAGACGACACTTCGTTTTGAGGTCAAGAAGAACTGACTGTACTGGCACATACAGCCTCTTTTATTCCCGATCCAGAAACATAGTACGGCCCACAGGGTTTTACAGAACAACCAATCAATACGTACAATACACACAGACACTCCCACACAAAATCCTCCCCTCGGCCTGTGATATGATTACTGAACACAATGGGTAATATAATTATCACAGACAGAGAAATACAGTTTTATAAAACATATCACAGGGACCCCAAAACATGCAATAACCCCATAGAAACCGGGGGATCTGGGTGAACCACATATCCAAAATTCACACAGATCCGTTCAGTAGTTTGGAAGATACAGTGTAATGCAGATTCCACAGAACATATACAGATTATATAAAAAATAATTCATGTTTACTGTGTCCCCTGTTGTATAGTTTAAATCTACTGCACAATGTCTTTTTGCACCAAATACCGGCGAGATGGCACCGTGTAGAAAAGTCACAACAGTGTCTGTGAGTTAAAATGGCCGCCTGTAGCGTTACTTACCTTATCCAGGGGCCGGCTTCGTTCCTCTCTTCGAGCCGCAAGCGGTCCTGCTGCTGCACGAGCCGCGCGCGGCTCATCCGACGGCTGCAACAAGAAGGCGGGCAGTGACTGCGAGAAGCGGTCAAGTGTCCCGCCTGAATCTAAGAGTGCGCCGCGGGTCTCGGGCGTACTCTTAAAGAAACAGTGGGAGCCTAAATTGGCAAAAGGCTCCCCATACACTCCCCATACACTTACCTTTTGGGGGTGTGGATATGACAGGAGCTAATCACATTAATTTAGAAGGTATTTATACTCACCTGTTTCCCTTAATCCTTGCCCTATCGTGGTTTCTGTTGCAGTTCCCTTTAGTGCTTGTGGTGTTCAGTTGTGTTCCTTCGTATTGACCTTGGCTTCTTGGCTTTGTTTCTGACTATGTTATCTCTTGATCCTTATCTGTTCTGTTTGCCAGCTTGCTGTTTACTGTGTACCAGACCCCGGCTAGTCCTAGTTTACGCTGTCTCTTTGTACCCTTGACCTCGGATCATTCCTGACTCTGTCTCCTTTCATATACGTCGAGTCCGGCCATTCTAAGGTCCGATAGAGGTATCTCTCCTCTGTGTTGTCTTTTGTTAAGTTGAATCCTGAGAGTTGGGGTATATTTCCGTTACACCGCCATCCATTGTTCTCACCATGTGCTTCATCCATTGTTCTCACCATGTGCCTCTGATACATGAAATGGTGGCCACCCAGTAAGTCCACAGTATGTCCCCAGATGGTTCTTAAAGGGCCAGTAGCAGCATAATACAATACAACATGCCCAAATCCTGTATTTAAAGGGTCAAATCTCCCCCGGGGCCATAGTCAGCAGGCAGAAGGCGGGCAAACAGGCTTCTCCAATGCCCAGTGGCGAGGTTGGTTCCACCACATTTCTCCCCTTTCCCAAAAAGACTAACAAGGTATCTGGCCTCCTGTCGGTCAGTGCCTTGGTTAGTCCAGCAACCCACCCACAAAACATAGTCAGTAGTGCAGCCCACCCACAATGAAAAGTTACTGTACCTGGGGTAGTGGGTAGCTTGTCCATGTCCAGGGGCTTCACCATGGGTCTGTGGAGTACTAGCCCTCCGGATCGGTTGGTTGCTGTGTGGGCAGAGACCAGCGGTACTCTTCCTTGGTTCCAGCGCTACCATGGGAGTAGCCTGGTTGGGGCTCAGCTGAGGAGAAGGGTTAGTAGGCTCCTCCCTCTGGACCTGGTGTTGCTGCTGGAGGGGAAGACAGGCTGTCTCCCCTTTGGATAAACAACCCTGCTGCAGGGGGACAGGACAGACCGTCCCTACCTCCTGTGGTTTGGGCACAGAGACCATGGTCCCATCTGCACCAGTGTGGGGCTTATCATCTCCCCTTGGTGGGCTAGGCTGCCGCTGGGGAGGGGGGACAAGGTTCTCCCCTCCGAGTAGACAACTCTGCCGCTGGGAAGCAGGACCGACTGTCCGTACTCCCTGTAGCTTGACCATGGTCCTATCTGCGCCGGTGGGGAACTTAGTGTCTCCCCTTGGTGGGCTAAGCTGCCGCTGGGGAGTGGGGGTAACAAGCTCCTCTCCCTTACACACTGGGGAGGAGAGAAACTGCTCTCCACTCCCAGCATTTCACACTACCACTGGGGAAAGGAGACACTGCTCTCTATTCCCTGAAAATCACACTGCCTCTGGGGATCTGAGCCGACTGCCCAGCATCCCTGTAGCTCACCCTGCCACTGGGGAGGAAGGATGCTACTCTCCTCTCCCTGCAAGGTACACTGCCGCTGGGGAGGAGAGACAATGCTCTCCACTCCCTGCACTTCACACTACCGCTGGGGGTCTGGGCCAACGGCCCAGCATCCCTGTAGGGCCGGTAGAGAGACCGCCGTCCCATCTCCACCTGCCATCTGTGGGTCTTCCCAGGACCAGTCTGTGAGGTCTCTCAACATTTGCGAGTAAGGACCACCTGCTTCCGCACCTCGCAACTCCGGCTGCTGCTGGGGATCTGGGCTGGCTGCCCAGCATTCCGGTGGGCCCAGTGGAGAGACCTCAGTTCCACCTCCACCTGCCTGTTGTGGTTCCTCACAGGAACTTCGGGTTCCTCCGGCTGCCTCAGGGGAAGACGGCTAACCTCCTCGGATGCAGCCTCTACTCGGCTGCTGTGACACTCCTTCCACTGAGCAATCTCTTTCGCCAGCTGGAATTCTCGGCCCAGCCTTGTGTTTCAATTGGCCGTGACCTGGTTCCAGATCACCCGGCATATCTCCATTGGTACATCCCCATACTGGGCCACTTGCTGCCTCACCTCGGCCAGCCAATCATCTTCAGAGCCAGAGCCTTCCATACCTGTCTGCTCCAAGTCGCTGGATACCTCTGCTCCCAGGGGCGCTGCACGTGTGCTAGTGTTGCCCTCAATTTGTAACTTCAAACGTTACCAGTGTCTCTGAGCTGCTTCTCCTCCCACTAGGATGCCATCCCACCGCTTTCCACCAATGTAACGGATCGACGGGCACCCCAACTGGGTACCTCCATTGAAGGATGCTCCTAGCACTTCCTGAGGACTCCAAGCACTGCAGCAGACACCACAACCACCAAACCGGAGAAGCATACAAATGCTCTCAAGCATATGAATGCTGCAAACAGCTGAACAGGAAAAGCATACAATCCGCTTACACTCCTGGCAATCAGCATACAATCCAATTCCCCCAATAACAAGATGACACTTCGTTTTGAGGTCAAGCAGAACTGACTGTACTGGCACATACCTCCTCTTTTATTCCCAATCCACAAACATAGTACTGCCCACAGGGTTTTACAGAACAACCAATCAATCCGTAATTTTTTTCTGATGACCAAATAAGAATAGAATGTAATTGTTCTCTGTGAAGGATTCACAGAATGCAAACTTAATCCCAGATATAACTCATCCCCCTATAGGTAACCTTTTGCATGTGTTTTAGACTAAAAGGTGAACTGTAGTTCCAATTAGTGTGGTTTAAAATAAGTAATTTAATTTAAAAAATATTAATAAACAGAAATCATTTTATAGACAGTATAACAAAGATATCATAGAAACATATTAGATTAGGAGTATAATTTACAGCTTGCTTAGAATGTTACACTATATTAGAATGTTAAAAGAATAGAGCTCTAAATCTCTCTCTATTTTAGCAACCCAGCTACTTTTATTTTTCAATGGATTCTATTTGCCACTTGTTACTCAAAAAATGAGCACAATAACACTGCTATTCCGGACATGCTAACAAAAGCCTATAACATTTATAATGTATTTTCAATTGCTGCTTATAAATATAGATACACTATAATGCTGCTTAGGATGCCAATTATTCTTGTTTCCCCATGAAATGATGTTAAGCTGATTGGGAAATATTGTGGAAAATGACATACATGGAATTCTATATGTGATGAGGTGACGTGATCTGACAGGCAATGAATGAGCAGAGATACATTTTACATTCACTCATCTGGTGTGTGGCTGTGATCTAGCAAGCTGTCAAACACATATAAATGTGCATGCAATGCATGTACATGACAATTTACTCCTTTTGAGTTATAAACACATGATCGGTGGAAGCATAATATACTAACTCATATACGTTATAGAAGAGCGCTAATAATAATTCCAACTATCTTATTGTGTTTCTGGTTTATACACTTTGACTTGTAAGCTCTGGATAGAGATTCAATCATTGACCTTCATTACCTTGATGCTGCTTAATCTGCACACATATACAGGAACATTAATATCATTATGATGCCTCTCATGTTCTAGTGCTGTATCTAATGCTTTGAGTGACGAATTACACTTCCCCAAGCATAATATTCATGATATAGTCATAGCACAATTAAACATAAGTGCAGTTATTTACGTAACCAAAAAACAAAATTCTTCAACTAATTAAAATGTTTTTCACAGATTATTAGTTCATCCTTAAAAAGTTTAAAAGAGTACTAGACTAGAGAATGAACACTGAGCTGTTGATCATGAGTGCACATGAATTATTTTCCTTTACAGTTTGTAATTTTGATCATAAATGAGCCAGGGAATAGAGGCGTGAATTCATTATGCAAAGCATAACGTAGGATAGGCCTGATCTGACAGTAAACTGTAGCATCCAATTAATTCAATTTCACATCTTTTAAACAGTTAAATGGATGTGTTTGGTGTAACAGTAATTGCTATAAATTAAACAGTCACGAGAGGCCACGCCTTTTTCAAATGGGAGTGTTGTAGAAAGTTAAGATAAATTAATTTATTTACATGTTAATAATAAATGAAAAAAGCATTCCACTAAATGTTAAATAAAAAGCCAAAGCATCTACCCGAGAACTACCAACACAGTTATCTTTAATCATAGCTTTTAACCACACTGTAAAAGCCTATTTTCTGTATTATATTTTAAGCCAGTTAAGCATGTTTATTTTATGTTACACATAAGGGCATCTTACACTCTGTCAGGGTACACACTCAGAGCAGGTCCCCACTGATGTATTAATCTCCCGGCTTTTTGCAGTGTTGGCATACAAATGTCTAGCAAGCGAAATAGCTATAGTTTTACTTGTATTATGCCTATTTTTACTCAAGTGATTCCCAACTATGACTAGCTTGCTTATTACAAAATTGTGCCACTCTCTTAATGCCATGTGTATGTCCTACTTTGATACTATTGCTTGCTTATGCTGTTGTGGCATCGTAAACTCTATTGTTATCTTGTGCACAGAAAAATAAAGAATTAGAAAAAAAAAAGAAAAAAGCCAAGTCATATGCCTTAATGTTGGTTTAAAGATCCTGAGGAGGCAGGCTGAAAGCTAGCCGGATAAGAGGCATGTGTGGGTGTGGTGAAATGTAGGTGTCATATGGGGTAATGGTAAAGAAAGGAATAAGGGGCTGGACTATATAAATAGGCAGGCTTTTTGCCTCGTAACTTCAGCCATCTTAAAATAACGGCTTGGTAACAGCTGCCAGGTACCTGTTTCATGGATTGTGTTGCCAGGGTATGGATATTTACCTCATCCTGGCTGAGGACCTCCAGGACTGTGGCTAGCACCTGCAGGCCCAGCTGGTGCGTCTGCAGGGTGCCGTCGTGGTTGACACTTCTCCGGACAGCAGTCACGGTCTCCCGAGCCACCGGGCACTGCCCCAGGCCTGTTTTAGTCCCTCTCATGAGGACAGGAGCATGAGCCCTGTATCCGTCTCGCAGGCCAGCCACCATGTGGCCACGAGCTGTGGGACGGCTACGCACAGACGTGCCCACTGAGCCAAAGGTCGGCCAGTGGTTGGCATGGTGGTAAGTTAAGGCCAAGTTTGAGGCCAAGTGGTGTTTGGAAAAGGGGGGAGGGCAGGCACCCAGGAGTACTCGTGTTTGGTGATGGAATGGTTTGGCATGGACAAGTCTGCGGTTTAACTATATATCATGTTGATATTTTTAGTAAATGTTATTTATTGGTTGAATATATATTTGTTAATTTATAAATAAAGCTGTGGCCTGTTTTATACCACAAATATGTCTCAGGTTTTATTGGGGGGGAGAATAGTTGGTAAAGAAGATTGGTCGCACTACACAGTAACCACTACCCGCACAAGTAATATTTAACAATACGTAAATCTTGTAAATACATGTTTTAGTGCTGGCATGTGCTACTTCACACTTTGCAAAGGTAATCATGGCACTAGATAGCTGTAATTTACTCCTTCACAATGCTGAACATTTGTTTTTTAAAATTCATAAAGGAAAATAAAAGTCATTGATTTGCAGGGTGTCACTGAGGGTCAAATGTTTTAAAATTCCTTTCATACAATTTGCATTTGTCTTTAATAATCACAAAAAAAATATTGTGGCTAGACAGTGACGTTTTAAAGTTGTTTTGTCTCAACTGTTTGTGCAATTGCCAGCCTCAGGGATGAACTATTTGAGCTATAAACCTACTGCATTTATTGATGAATCCTAAACATGGAAATAAAATGTTATTAATGTTTTAATATTAGCATATTATTCAATTATTTTTTGTGGTCATTTTACTTTTACATGTTTAGAATTCCTTAAACTCCACAGTACAGTCACTGTATTTCTGCAGTTGTCAAATATGTTTTATCAGCATAGGAAATACAATAAATATATTGAAACATAGGGAAAATCTTGGAATATAAATATTTAAATGTTTCAAAGCAAGCTTGAAGAAGAAACTATAGTGTACAGGAAAGCAGGAAAGTTCCTTTAAGTTACCAAAATTAAGGTGTTATATTCATCACTTTGGCTTGAATGTTTGTGTGTGTATATATATATATATATATAAGACCATTTTACAAAATGTGTTTTTAAGAGAGACACAGTAATGCACCAACATCAAATAACAAATTGCTATATATGATTTTTGATATTTAGAAAATCTTGCACACTTTTCATTGAATCATACTGTTTTACCTACAAATGTGAGCTGACCCATCACATTTAACCTCTTAAGGACACATGACATGTGTGACATGTCATGATTCCCTTTTATTCCAGAAGTCTGGTCTTTAAGGGGTTAAAAAGACTTAATGTGTCTCAGTGCTCACTTTCACACTTCCATGCCCTTTCTTGTTTATAACAAAACCTAGATAACCTGTGGTCACAAACACTGCCAATCCAGTTGGCACACAATAATAGGAAGAATCCAACCTTGTAAGTTTAAGGTGTATTTATTAACCTATTGTCAAACTGGTGGGTGCACAATCATGGTTACAGGAAGTAAGCCACTCTGTACATTTCCTCAAACTCTTGCAGCTAAGACCCGCAAAGGAAAGTCCACCTCTATCATGATAGCCCACCACTAACTGCAATGTATAGTATATTAAGAATGCATACCATAGACATTGACACAAACCATTACAAACTGTAGTCCACTAACCTCACAAGCTGGACTCCCCCCTATCCCACAAAAAATAATAATAATGATGATATAAGCAGTTTAGAACATGATTAATTTTATCACACCACAACTGATTATAAGACCATTTAATGCAGAATGGAAAATGTTAATCGCATATCCCAAGTGTCTACTTATGTATATGTAAAGGGAGTTTATTCTCAAAGTTACAAAATGTGCCAAATTGAAATACTAATGGCACATTTTACTGTAAAAGAACAAATTATAGTTGCATGAGAGAATTTACCTAGACTAACAATGTTCGGACAAAATATTGAGTTTAGTGTATTGTCCTTACGTCTCTGTGTGACACAATGGCTACACATATCAATGTGTACAAAAATCACTACATTTTTATTCACGAAACATATAGAATTCTGGAAAAGAGACTCATGTAGATACTACTTTTTCAGGTGTAAAATACAATTTAATTACACCCTTTTTAGCTCTACTCAAGAATGCTTGGAGCATTACAATTCTACAAGTTCTGCTGAAAATAACTGGCTGCCTATAAATAACGTTCCTTATGATGCAGCAATCACATCTTAATTTCATCTTGGTGGAAAAGCACACTGCATCTGCTATATCTGTAAGTATTTTAGTGAATTATGCGAAAAAGGTATGCTTAACTCTAATTGATACTTTTCAAGCTTCTTTTTAGAGAAAGAAAAAAAAATCCAACTCAATTAATTTCAACTAAAGCTGAGGTACAGTTTAAATTATTAATTTCTGTACATTTTTCTTCCAACTGTATAATTTTCTAGATGCATCTAAAAAAATCAAAGCCTATTAGGTGCGGGGAATGTGCCGCTTGTCTGAGAGTGCTTGTGAATACCACCTTTCATTCCAAACCATTACAATCTTTTGTGCTATTCCAAGCAGCATTGTCATTTTTACTAGCATTCCATATATCTCTCTCTCTACCATACTATAGGAATGCAGAAATAATTATAATATGTATGCATACTGCTCTATCTATGCAGAACACTATTATTTATTTAAGTACCAATAATATACACATTTTTACATTGCCAGGCATTCATTACTCGATCATTCATTTTTTACTTTTTTTTTTTAATTAAATTCAACCTTTCTACAAGTTTTATTTTGAACTTGGTTGCAGTTTAATTGTAGTCATAATTATAAAAAAAAAATGAAATAAATTGCCTAAATCTATAGTTTATCTGGAATCTTTTATTCAAATTAGATAACTATGCTTTATTGGTTGTTAAAATATCTTTTTTTAAAAGAACCAGTCAAACAATCATCAATCTCTCAGTTTGATTACTGCCTGCGATATAATATACTGCTAATACTTAAGTGATAGAAAACTAAGGCTTATATCAGCATTTTTTCTATTTGCACTGTCAGAAAGTAAACTTAAAAAAAACTTGCCTTCTGCAGACCATACCCCACTCATTATTTTCCTCAATGACCAAAGCAATACATTTTTTTCACATTAAGACATAGGGCCCCACAACTCTGTCTAGAGCAATTATGTCCAAATCAACATCATATTGCCACAATCAGGAAAGATTCCCAAGGAGCCAGTGCCTCCTGTTGCAAAGAGGGAGACTGATTTGGGTCTTGTTTTCACTGAAGAACAGTGGTCCAAACCTTTTCAACAAATCCACAAACCCTTTATTTGCTCCTCCATACAAGAAAATAAGTTGCTAACCCAGTATCGCACCACCTACCTCCTTCACAAATTCAAAAATGACATCCCAAAGAATGACATCCCAAAGATGTTCTTGACAGTAAACTCTCTGTTTCATACGTGGTGAGAGTGTCCTAACATCTCAAATTACTGGAAGTTGATACACTCATCTTTGAAACAAATCTTAAAGGATACAGTGCCACTGCAACTGGACTTCTCCTAATGCAAAATGTCCCTGTCTAAGTATCTGCTCAATGCAGCTAAATCCCTTGTCCTTGTCTTCTAGAGGTAAAGGATTGCGACCAATGTTCCAACATTTGATAGCCAAGGTCAAGGAGATAAGGCAAATGGGGGGCCTTAACATGGCTTCCCTGGCTGGACTATGTGGTCTAGCTAGAGAACCCAAGCTAGGACCTCTTTCAGTAGTTAGAGGGATATCACCCCAGTGTAGTTGTTCTTCTCTCAATGTCTCTTCACCTCCCCCTTTTTTCCCTTTCATCCTCCTTCCTGTCCCCACACCTTCCCAGGCATTATGTTCCACCTGCCCCCTTCAAATATCGGGCATACTATACTTGAGTTGATTTTTTCCAATATTTTTATTTTGAATGAGAAATGTTCTCTCCCCTTACCTCTATGCCGATCATCAGCACTGGACTCTGACCTTATGTGTATATGGGGTCATTAATGTATTTGCTACCTTACCTACCTCTGTAATCTCTAATTATTGTACCAATTTAGTTTGTTATTTATAAAACCTCATTAAACATTGAGAAAAAAAAAACTATTAAACCATAGAAAATGTTGTGTCTTTAACCCCTCAATGACGGGTGACGGACCTGGTCCGTCCCCCTGGGGAAACCCTTAATGACGAGTGACAGACCATGTCCGTCATGCGTTAAAATTAACCCCAGATCGCCGTGGTGCCGGTGATCGTGGGGTTAACGCTGTTGCTGGGTGCCTCCGAGTCAGGGGCAGACCAGCAACAGCAAATTGCGATGTCCTAGCCCATGTGATCGCTGTGACATCCAGTCACAGTGGTCACAATGCTGACGGGATATATGATCTGCCTCCCACTCCCCTTTTTGAAGTGGAGAGAGACGGAGACGGATCGTTGCTACATTGTGTCCTTGAAGTTAATTAAACTGTCCTTTAAGGTCCCAAATCCCTTTTCCCGGTACTTTAAAAAAAAAAAAAATGAACCCTTTCCCTGCTGATTGATCACTGCCAGCACAGGTCACAGTACTTTACTGTGGTCTATTTTTTTTTTTTTTTTTACCTGCAAGGGTTACATTTTTTTTTTTTTTTTTGTAACTCTAAGGGCTTAAATTTTAATATTTTATTAATTTGTGATTTAGTTAGTTGAGTGGGTGGAATTTAGTGGGAATTGGGGAATTTAGTGAAAAGCTAGTTAGGGGTGAAAAAAATAAAAAATAAAAAAAAGTTTAGTTATTTAGTTAAAGTTTTGTTACCGTAGTAGACAATGTTTAGGAAGTATAGTGCAGAGGAGACTTTTGCCCTGTTAGCGGCCGACTCAGAGGCGACCGATACTGCCTCAGAGATTGACACAGGGAGTGACGCAGGGGACAGTGACTATGTGCCAGATACTGCAGGACCATCAGGGGAAATCGCCGATTCCCCTAATGCTGAACATGGCGCAGATGACTGGGTACCCCTGTAAAGGATCAACGGGTACCCCGACTGAGTACCTCCCTTGATTGATGCTCCTAGTGCTTCCCGAGGGCTACAAGCACTCCACCAGACACCATAAGCACCGCAGACCCCACGAACCGCCGCAGCTTGGTTGGGGTCTCGCCGTCTCCTGCCCACCCTGGACCTATGACAAGGCTCCAGGGGGTAAACCTCTCCTCCAAGATAGTGAAGCAGGAACAAGCTCTTAGAAGAGCTTAGTAGTGATTACAACAAGGGAATATGCAGAGCATAGCAATCCCTTGTAGCAGATTCCCCCAATAAGAGACGGCACTTCAAATTGAGGGTGAAGAAGAACTGACTGTGCTGGCACACCCAGCCTGGTTTTTATTATGGTCTTGCACATACAGGACCGCCCACAGGGAGGTATAAAATAACCAATAAAATAACAGTTACAACCCACAGTAAAGTCCTTCCCTCTGCCTGTGATACAATTATCTTACACAATGGGAAATGTAATTATTTTTAGAAATATACTATAACTTTAAAACTATATGTCACATTCATATAAATATTACGTATTCACAGTCAATCCATTCAGGGGAACAACATATTAAAAAATGGCACGAATCAGACCAGGGGTTCAAAAGTTAGCAAAAGTATTAATAAAACCCTCTGCCAGCATGGCTTTCCGGCCCAAACCAGTTTCACAAGAGTCCTCTATCCTGGAGACAATGGAGAGGTAATCCAAGTATATCCAGGGATAAAGGCAGACTCCATTGAGCACATGTTAGCAAAAGACACAAAAAGACACAAAAATACATAACTCCTATCATACTGAACAGAACCCCCACATTCAACCCATCCCCAGATGGCTTGGATCTGAGCGCTCAATATATCCGAACAGTGCTCAGATGCCACAAACACAGTCAAATCGCCATGGAGTTTAAGTTTAGCATGGGCTGATGAGAGGGTCATAGTCTGAAAGGGACATACACAGTCCAATAGAATTCCATATGCTGCTTAAAGGGCCAGTGGCAGTATAATAAATTACAGTATGCCCAAATGTTGCACTTGAAGGGTCAAATCTCTCAGGAACCATAATCACAGGGCAGGAGGCGGGCAAGCAGCCCCCTCAAAAAGCTCATGGCAAACTCTGTTAAAGGGGTGAGTTTGCTACAACCCCCTAATAATTTTTCACCTGACATCCCTGAGTTAACAGCCAATCCAGGCATACAGGCATAGGCATGTGCACGGGGTGCCGGGTGTGCCTGAGCACACCCTAATCCCCGCAGCCCGCACGATGTGCCTCCCTCCATGGATCCCTCCGTGGGTCTCCCTCACCGACCCACAGGCAGGAGAGGACCCAGGGAGCTCTAGCCAGCAGCTCTGCGTGGTTCCTCTTGCGAGGTCAGATCAGATCTCACAATAGTGAACTCTAGCACCGCAGGCTAGAGTTCACTCACCACTGGACCACCAGGGATGGCAGCAGCATGGTCCCCCTCCCTATAAAAAGGTAAGAAGGGAGGGGGATATTAACTAAACGGTCCCCCCACCCCACACAATACACACTAACAGCACCCACCAACACACATATAGCACCCTTACACACACACACACACACACACTAACAGCACCCTCACACATACAGCACCCTTACACACACAGCACACACACACACTAACAGCATCTAACAGCATCCTCACACTAACAGCACCCTTACACACACAGCACCCTCATACACAGCACCCTTACACATACAGCACCCACACACACAGCACCCTTACACGTACAGCACCCTCCCCTTACACACAGAACCCACTAACAGCACCCTTACACACACAGCACCCTCACACATACAGCACCCTCACACATACAGCACCCTCACACATACAGCACCCTTACACATACAGCACCCTCACACACAGCACCCTTACACATACACACACACACTAACAGCACCCTTACACACAGAGCACCCTTACACACACAGCACCCTTACACACACAGCACCCTCACACATACACACACACAGCACACACTAACAGCACCCTTACACACACAGCACTCTCACACACAGCACCCTTACACATATATACACACAGCACACACTAACAGCACCCTCACACACACAGCACCCTTACACACAGCACCCTCACACATACACACACACTAACAGCACCCTCAAACACACACACAGCACCCTCACACACAGCACCATTAGACATACACACACACAGCACACACTAACAGCACCCTTACTCACACAGCACCCTTACACACACAGCACCCTTACACACACACACACACACACACACACACAGCACACACTAACATCACCCTCACACACACACAGCACCCTTACACATTTACACACACACACACACACACACACTAACAGTGCCCTCACACACAGCATGATTACACACGATTACACACAGCAGCCTTACACACACACATCACCTTCACAAACACAGCACCATCACACACACACTAACAGCATTCTCCTACACACACAGGCCCTCATACACACAGCACCCTCACAAACTCACACACACTGCACCCTCACACACACAGCGCCCTCACATATATATATATATATATATATATATATATGTCACGTATATATATATATACACGGCGTGTGTTTGTGCTTTAGGGTGCACACCCTTATGCAATAGGCTGCTCACTCCTATGCTTACAGGCTGACCTGTCTGGCTATAATGCGCTGGATTGTATGCAGCTGTTCTTGGGGGATGAGATTTTTGGGGTGATAGTCAGGCAGACTGATCTGTACGCAGAGCAGTATCTTGCATGCAATCAAGACTCTTTTATCGCCAGGAAAAAGAGATGGAACCCAACCAGTGTGCCAGTGTGCTTTGAGACCATGGCCTGTGGCACTATTCAGAAGAGTCGCACAGGTTTCCCAAAGGCTCTAGCAGGGAAAAAAATTAAAAGGGGGGAAACAGCAGCTCTCTGCTAAAATGAACTGCTGGCACTCAAGTACAGCGATAAAAAGGAGGTTTTCATCTTAACCACGGTTAAGAAAGCACTCGCAGGGTCGCAGTACGTGGCAGAGAGGAATTTAAACGAGTGCCAGTCTGCATACCGCAATACAATCAGCATATGGGGGGAGTTGACCTGTCCGATCAACCGTATTTGATCATGCGAAAGACCAGGGCATGGTATAAAAAAGTGGGCATATATCTAATGCAGACGGCAATCCACAATGCCTTTGTCATTTTTAAAAAGGCAAATACTGAGCTGAAATGCACCTTTCTCTCGTTTCAGTGGAGCCTAGCATAAGAATGGAGGCAGGTCACTTCTGCTTCAGGATTCCACCAACCCCCAAATAGAAAAACCCCCAGAAAAGGTGCAGGGTGTGTTACAAGAGGGACGTAAGAGTTGAGACCAGTTATTACTGCCCTGATTGCCCCTCTCAGTCTGGCCTATGTATTGGCCACTGTTTTAAAAATTTCCACACCCAGGCCGAATAAGTAGACCAGTTTTGGGGTGTGACTTGGGACCAGCATCCACTTTTGAAAAATATGAAAGTGGTGTGTCTCCAATGTGCCCCTGTGAATGTTTACATGGTGTATTCAATAAAAAACATGGCAACATTTCATTCCGTGTGTGTTATTAGTTTAAGCAGACTGTGATTGTCTATTGTTGTGACTTAGATGATGATCAGATCACATTTTATGACCAATTTGTGCAGAAATGCATATCATTCCAAAGGGTTCACATACTTTTTCTTGCAACTGTATATATATTACAACAAATTAAAGCCCTTTCTGTCCTTTAAAAAATGGTATATAATATGTGTCGGTGCAATAAATGAGTAAAATGCAAATTGCAGTTGAACGCAAACAACAAAAAATGCAAAAGATGCTGTTGTCATTAAGTGCAAGACAAGCTTCTGAAGCTGTGTCCTTAAGGGGTTAAAAGACTTTTGTGTATATAACATTGAACTTGGTTCAATAGAAAAATGTTAAATTTAAAATGACAAGTGCCATTACAACAATGTAAAACAGGTGAAAAGAGAATAGTGTAACATGCACTGAAGTCCCTCATTCTTAGCGTGATGGCGCATTGCAATGCCATTAACCCCTTAAGGACGGCGGGCATTCTATGCCGTCCTTAAGGGGGCAGACATAAACACTGTGCTATATTCGACCCTTTACCTTTCTGTAAAACCATAAAACCTGTACATGGGGGGTACTGTTTTACTTGTGAGACATCGCTAAATACAAATATGTGTACTTTTTGCGGTAAAAGCAAACAGTGTTGTGACATTGATAATTAAAATGCCATGTAGAACTAAAATAAACTTTCTTTATTTCTTCCATTTTTTTTTTTATATTTTATTGATATTAAATTATGTTTTATATCTAAATATGTGAAATAAAAGCCCTGTTGAAAATGATATGTAATGTGTGTGGGTGCACTTAAAATGAAAGAGGTAAATTATGGTTGAAAAGACATATAGTAAATTTCCAGGTTTTGTTTACATTTTGTTTTGATGTGATGAAAAGTGATGAAAGTGGCAGCAGATAGCATCCAGAATGCAGTTTCTCCATATACTTAAAGGGTCACTATAGGCACCCAGTTCTGGGTGCATTGTTCCAGTCCTCTGAACTTTGAAATTGTAATTATTGTAGCTATTGATAAACTGCAATAATACCTTACAAGATTAACTTCGCCCCTAGAGGCTGTCTACCAAACAGCCACTATAAGTACTTCCGGGTGATTAGGCGACTGTTGGTCCGTATACTCTGAAACCTGCTACAATTAAAGAGAGATAAACTGTATGATACATTAATCACTAGTTACAAATTACTATGTACAATAATGTTGTTCTATCAACAGAAACATACATATTAAGTATATACATATATACATATTCTGAAGTACTGTACAATCAGTAAACTAATCTTATTAAAACACATTACAAATAAATTGAGATATGTACAAAATGCTCAGATGGTGCATGGGGTCAGTGGTGTATTTTGGATCTGCCATAGGCATGACGGAACTCGGGGACCACATAATTTATATGTTTCCCACCCCTTCCTGTCAATACCACACCTCTCCCTGTTAAAGACTAACACACACACACTTTGATTGACAGACACATACCCTCAGATACACTGACATACACACACACACACTGATTTGACACAATCTGACAGACACACACAATCCCTGACTCACTCACAAGCACACACGGACAGACACACACACAGTGGTGTATCCTGGTTTTGTGCTGCCATAGGAGAGCATTGGAAGGCTAGTGCACATAGTGTCTATGAGGACGTCTGTTGGAAATAGACAAGCTTACCTCAGCTATTTATGTGGAGGTAACCCAGTGGCTGTCAGTAAAGTGGCACTGTCAAAAATGTGTATAGAATCTTTAAATAGAATACTCAGATTGATTGTGTTTGCTCTGCCTGACAAAGCTTTACACTAGGAGGAGGTACTGCCATCAAGCCTTGTCATGTCCACCAGCTGTCACCTGCGCTGATGTTGTCTCTTGCAGCTGAAGCACCAGAAGCTGAAGATGAGTGGCAAGAAGAGCTTGGAATCGCCCATGAAAGACTAAGTTCAGGTAAATAAATCTTACCTTTTCCTCCCCCCCCCCCCCGCCCCCTCAAACCCCAAGTCGTGATGTCTTTGCAAAGACATAAGACAGTGGCAGATTCACTTTAAACAAGAGGGATATGGCATCCAGACCACTTAGTTGATTGTCACTTTAATATCAAATTTGGGTGAACTATGCAATTGCTGTAGTTTAAGGTGCATGTTATGGTTTGAATAAACTTTTATCTAGTTTCTTCTTTTGTAGAAGGAATTTTATGAATCATAGACAAGATTAGAAAGAATAGATAATAAGTGGCCTGCAGAGCTCAGGGTTTTAACCAATGGTAGCTTGATCAGTAACTGCTAGATTGGTGCATAATCTTTAAAAATCTATCTTTATCTTATTCTCAGTTATTAAGTACAGGTTAATGAGATCCATCATGCATTTTCAATTTTACATACTTGCCAACATATTGTAAAGCTATTTCTCCAATAAGACCAAAAGATAATTACACTTGAAAGAATATCAAAAGTAATGCTCTAAAATGAACATATTCCAGGCTACTTAAGATGAGTATAAATACTTGGTGACACATTTTACAGAAATGCATTGGCATAGAATCAGAATTTTTTTTGAGTATAAAAATGTTATATGACATTTTAAAAATGCATTTAAATCATATATGGCATTTATCACTTGCATAATATCTTGAAACAAATGTTGTACCGCATAGCAGGATGGGTATTATTGAAATAAAATGCCATTTTATGAAACTGTAGATATCCTTTAGTGGACAGATTAAACTTCACTGTATAAAACATATTAAAGATAGACTTATGTAGAGTGAAAATTGGCTGAATTTTTTTTTCAGCTCAGCAAAATGTAGTTAACCCCTAAAGGACGGCGGGTGTTCTATGCCGTCCTTTTTTGGGCGGTCCTAAATGTCGGAGGGTGGCAAAGAACGTCCCCGACGTCCAGGGGACTTACCAGGTCCCTGCCGATCCCACTACGGCAGTCGCAATCCAGCAGGGTCCTTGCGATCACATGGTCGGAATAGCTGGCTCACATAAAATGTGATCTGATCATCATCTAAGTCACAACAATAGACAATCAAAGTCTGCTTAAACTAATAACACACAAAGAATGAAATGTTTTTATTGAACACACCATGTAAACATTCACAATGCAGGTGGAAAAAGTATGTGAATACTTGGATTTAATAACAGGTTGAACCTCCTTTGGCAGCAATAACTTCAACCAAACGTTTCCTGTAGTTGCAGATCAGAATTGCACAATGGTCAGGAGTAATTATTGACCATTCCTCTTTACAGAACTGTTTCAGTTCAGCAATATTCTTGGGATGTCTGGTGTGAATCGCTTTCTTGAGGTCATGCCACAGCATCTCAATCGGGTTGAGGTCAGGACTCTGACTGGGTCACTTCAGAAGGCGTATTTTCTTCTGTTTAAGCCATTTTGTTGTTGATTTACTTCTATGCTTTGGGTCATTGTCCTGTTGCAATACCCATCTTCTGTTGAGCTTCAGCTGGTAGACAGATGGCCTTAAGTTCTCCTGCAAAAATGTCTTCATAAACTTGGGAATTCATTTTTCCTTCGATAATAGCAATCCGTCCAGGCCCTGACGCAGCAAAACAGCCCCAAACCATGATGCCTCCACCACCATACTTCACAGTTGGGATGAGGTGCGCTGTGCCTCTTTTTCAACACACATAGTGTTGTGTGTTTCTTCCAAACATTCTGTGGTTTCATCTGTCCACAGAATATTTTGCCAGTACTGTTGTGGAACATCCAGGTGCTCTTGTGCAAACTGTAAACGTGCAGCAATGCTTTGTTTGGACAGCAGTGGCTTCCTCTGTGGTATCCTCCCATGAAATCCATTCTTGTTTAGTGTTTATGCATTGTAGATTCGCTAACAGGGATGTTAGCATTTGCCAGTGACTTTTGTAAGTCTTTAGCTGACACTCTAGGATTCTTCTTCACCTCATTGAGCAGTCTGCGCTGTGCTCTTGCAGTCATCTTTACATGACGGCCACTCCTAGGGAGAGTAGCAGCAGTGCTGAACTTTCTCCATTTATAGACAATTTGTCTTACCGTGGACTGATGAACAGCAAGGCTTTTGGAGATACTTTTATAACCCTTTACAGCTTTATGCAAGTCAACAATTCTTAATCGTAGGTCTTCTGAGAGCTCTTTTCTGCAAGGCATCATTCACATCAGGCAATACTTCTTGTGAAAAGCAAATCCAGAACTGGTGGGTGTTTTTTATAGGGCAGCTGTAACCAACACCTCAAATCTCATCTCATTGATTGGACTCCAGTTGGCTGACATCTCACTCCAATTAGCTCTTGGAGATGTCATTAGTCCAGGGGTTCACATACTTTTTCCACCTGCACTGTGGATGTTTACATGGTGTGTTCAATAAAAACATGGCAACATTTCATTATTTGTGTGTTATTAGTTTAAGCAGACTGTGATGGTCTATTGTTGTGATCATGATCAGATCACATTTTATGACCAATTTGTGCAGAAATCCATATAATTCCAAAGGGTTCACATACTTTTTCTTGCAACTGTAAATTAAAGTACTTAGATCATATGCAAATTGGGTATTCCAGTCTTTTTTTAGTGGCCCCTTAGTCACAAACACTGGCCAAAATTATTGCTTAAATCAGTTTTTAGCATTTTTCACACACATACAAATTAAAATGCTAACTTTGGCCAGTGTTTGTGACTAAGTGGCTACTAGAAAAGACTGGACATACCCCTTGGGTTTTCTAATTTTGCAAATGGTATAATATCATGGGGGCAATTTTCCTGAGCTACCATACGGTCTCAAAGGCAACATAACCAATCTGGCAAATTTCAATGAGTATAAACTAAAAAATTGAATGTGCTAAATTTGACCCTGTAACTTTCCAAAACACTACAAAACCTGTACTTGGGGGGTACTATTTTACTTTGTGTGACTTCCCTGAATACAAATATGTGCATTTTATTGCAGTAACAGCTAACAGTATTATGACATTCACAGTTAAAATACCATGCAGTACTAAAGAAATTTAAAAAAATCTTAATTTTTCAATTTTCTTTACATTTTATTCAGATTAAATAATGTTTAATATATAAATATTTGATGTGACATGAAAGTCCCGTATCTCCTGAAAAAAATAATATATAATAAGTGTGGGTGCATTTAATATGAAAGAGGTGAATTACGGTTGGACAGACATATAGCGCAAATGCCAGGTTTTGTTTAAGTTTTGTTTTGATCACAACTTGTTCAACTGGCTCAGTCCTTAAGGGGTTAATGCAGTTGTTTGGCTCAGCTGAATTGCGGTAGAGAAATAAAATTGGAAGTGCCATTAGAGAAGCAGCAAATCTGGTCCTGGCATGCAAAATACAATATTGCCTGCCCAATGACTATGCAATATCAGGTATTTTGCAATGCCTATTCGGAGTTGCCAAAATGGAAGATTATGCTAGCTTTAGTATACTGATTTCTTAATTTAAGTAATGACAGAAGGCAAGCATTTTGCATATCTTTGTTTACTTAGCTCCATAGCAGCAAAGAAAATATAGAGTCAAAGAACCAATCAAAATTAAGTAATTTGTATATTAGGTAGTGTGATCCTAAGCACCTCTTTCTCAATGCAACAAACATAAGCAGAATAGTGGAAACCCATAACAAACATAATAGCTTAAAATGCCAGAATCAGCACCCTGTACTCCGACAATCACACCAGATCATCAAACGCATCCTCCGCAGCAAATAAATCTGAAAATGTGTAACAGGCTTAGTCATAAAGTAATAAGACATGTGCGACAATGAAATAGACTGAAATCATTCAATGAATGATAACCATATAGTATATTACTAATCAAATATTACTCATATATCAAAGTTAGAAACATAAAATCATAAAATATTGGAAATCTATGAATGAAGAAAACCAAACTATGATAACAATATCTCTCAGCATGAATAAAATAGAACCATCATGATAATAATACAGCTTAGAAAATAGAAAAAGGGAAAGGGAAAGGGAGGGAAAATCCTGTCATTACAAAACTTAGATTAAAGATTAAAGATTAAAAGTACACTAAAGTTAGTACTATCTTTATTTTACTACAAGACAGGAGGCTTCATATTTTGCATTTTTAATGCTGAGATATAAAAGAAAAAGCGGCATTAGAAGAGGGACAGAAATAAAATGTCCAACATGTATCCTGCCTAGACCAGTCTGCTGACTTTTAAATATTTGCAAGTGAAGCACTTTGCAGAAAAGTAGAAGAGGTCGCCAGCAGACGAATGGAGTGGACGCTGAAAGAACAATCAATACCCATTAGCCACCGTATCCACCTGGAAAGAGTTGAGACTAAGATAAGTTAATGTGGATGTAAGTAGAAGATGAACAGCTGTCCCTAAGGGGAGGACCGTAGGGGCATCATATCCCCTACATAACAGTGCAATGTAGAACCCACACATAATTGTGCATCAGAAACAAAAAAGGGGTAGAGGGCCAACAAGCAATCCAACTTGTGCAGTGAGAAATTCAAAAGGTAACCCCTTCCGGATAGAAGAAGAAAGCTTCCACATGAAAGGCAGACATGTCAGCTACCCGATGAAAGAAAACCAAGCACAGTAGGAACGTAAATTTAGTGGATAATTGATGTAGAGAATTGATGTAAAGAATTTGTAAATAAAAATATATATATTTTCGTGGAACTAACCAATTCTCCTGCATTCTTATCTTTGGAATTGGATCATATAGCCAGTAATTGGCACCCTAGGCCTTTTATACAGAACCTGGCACGGCTTAGCAACATGTGAGTGATATTCCTCCACACCCTTTAAATTATATATGTTTTACAGTTTATACTATGTGTTATTTTTTCATTATTTTTTTAGGTGATTTAAAATTCCTTGGTGGTCGAATATTAGACTAAGTACAAGTTGGTATATACATTTTTCACTGAGCATTAAAGGGTTGATTACTGATATATATTTTATCCTGTTTTTTCAGAGGAGAAAAATAATTGGCCAAATCACCAGCCCTGTAGAACAGATGCACTAAACTTAAAAATATAAAACAAAATCACTCTGGACAGAATAAAGGAACATTACAGTATGTTTTGTGAAACCAAATAATGATTCGAGAAAAAGTTACTTATAAAATTAAGTATTATTTGGAGGTACATGTCTGAGTATAATATTGATGTGGTATTTATACACTACATCGTACAAATAATTAAATGTATTATATTTTTAAATAATTAAATAATAATGCATTATATTATTTGTATTTTTGCATAAAATAAAATATTTATTACATTAACATAATTTTATATAGTCATGTAAATGTATCTTTTGCCATATAGAACAAACTGTAATGCTATTTAATATTGTTACCACTAACATAAAAAAGTGTTGTCTTTAGTATAACCAAATGTAAAATTGATCACTATAAACAATCTACTATTTTATTACTAATTAGATATAATGTGTTTCATAGTACAGTACTATTTTGAAGTGATTGAACTAAGTAAGGCCTACTGTCTGTAATCTTTATTAGCGGCACAAAATGTGCTCTCTTCATCCCAGCAGAAATGTTATCTGTGTCTCGCTAGAGTTTTTCTTTATTCAGTATTTCTGTGGGTGGCAATACCTGTAACAGGATCCTGGCACCTTGATGAATGGGGTGTAGAATTTGGTGAGATAATTAAAGACTTGACTTGCAGGCTCCGGCCGATAACAAATGATGTGTCGACTGTTTTTCCTCCCTTTTTTTGCTTCTTAGTACCTTCAATTGGATTTTGAAAGATTAATGGATTTACCATTCATATCTCAACAATGCCCACCTTCCTATTACGTGATTCTACACATAACCTCACCATGCATATATCAGCCCCATTAGTCACATAGGTGCAGTAGAGAAGGTTAATAAAAAAAAGAAAAGAAAAGAACCAAAAACACTATCTTTGTCTATTGAACAATCATATATCATGTGCTCTGAAAGTGCTTAATGTCAAGTTCTACTGTACATGCCATTTCATATTCTATTTTCATTTAATGCACTTGATCAGTTGATAAACCCTTAGATGCAAAATAATGGAGTATTGCAATATTTTATATGCTTTAATTTGAAACAAGATAAATTGGGAAATGGCTCACTTCAATAACTCTAAAACACTTCTGGACAAGATAAAACAAGCACATTAACACAAAGTTCTTAAATTGAAAGGAATGAAGCTGAAACTATATTCACAAATCTGAGCAATAACCAAAACATACAAATACAAACAAATGCTGAATACAAATACTATGAAGTATTTTGATATTCTCTTATGTTTTAATTTTTCTATAGTAGAAAGTAGTTTGCTTTTGAGAGTGTACAATTCAGATAGTATAAATCAACCTGATAAATTTTAATATAACCATATATTGATATCTCAAACAGGGTAGAGGAAAAATATTGTATATGACATTTTCAAAAAAAATACACTTAGAAAAAAGTGTGCTAGATCAGGGCCATCTTTAATATTGATTGGACCCTGGGAAAGCATTTGCTTGGGACCCCTGCACACCATCCCTACTGACTACATACAGATACACACACTGACAACATACAGATATACAGACCCATACAGATACACATACGTATAAACTGACAGACAAACTGACACACACAAATACATACATTGACAGAAATACTGACACACATACAGATACATACACAGACAGACATACTGATGCACACATAGAAAGACATACTGACACACACAGATACACACACACACAGACATACTGACACACACAGAGAGACATACTGACACACACAAAAACATACATTGACAGACATACTGACACACACACAGATACATACTCTGACAGACATACTGACACACACACACACACACACACACAGACATACTGAAACAAACACACACATACATACTGACACACACAAAGATACACACAGAGACATATATACTGACACACACAGACAGACATATTGACACATATTAAATTTAATTTTTTTAAAAACACCCTCCAGTTTCCTACCTTTTGCTGGAGGGTGGATTCCCTGGGTTCAAGTGTGGTGCCTGGGGCTAATGGGAGTGAAGAACCCCTTATCCTCACTGCCTCCTCTTCCCTTGTGGCTCCTTCTGCCCCTTCCCACGCAGCTCCTCTCATTATGGGAGGAAGTGATTCATGGTTGTCACTTCCGACCATGCGGCCGAAAATCAAGGGGCCTGGTCACGCTGTTAAAGGGCCATAGCGCCTAACCCTACCCCTGCTAATACAAGCAAACAAATTGGGTGTGGGGCCACGGCTGCATCGGGGGGAGGGGAGGAATAGGAAATTGTTGACGGCACTGGAGCCCGCAGGGCAGCTGCCTTGGGCTCCACAAGAGTGACTGGGCCTGGGGCACCAGCCTCGTTTGCCCCTCATTAAAGACTGCCCTGTGCTACATGTTGAGTGAGTATATTGAAGCAGAATCCCCAAGGATGAAAAAAAGCCTGGAAAAAGATCTCATTGGGAATTAATCTATTTTACTGTATAATTTAAGGCAATCAAAATAACCTCACATCGACAATATGTGATCAGGCCAAGGTATATGTGGGAAGTCTTCACATATAGCCTACCTCTCACATGTGCATATGAAATATCTGTGAGTTATTTATGGAAATATATGAAATGAGAAAAAGCATTATAACCTATTTAGGTCTATGAGATAAGTTTCTACATGTGTGGAAGAAGGCAGTTACAGATGTCCTCTTATATAAGAGGCATGTGAATCCTATAGACCTAGCTCTAAAAAAAATATTCATTTGTGATGATGCAACCCCTAAGATCCCAGATAATGGTTGGTATTTATTTTGGGAGTTGAGATATATTTAACCCCTTAAGGACACATGATATGTGTGACATGTCATGATTCCCTTTTATTCCAGAAGTTTGGTCCTTAAGGGGTTAAGTACAATGAGTCTCACCAATATGGTATTAGGGCAATGAAGGGCAGATGTTTGGGATACAGAACACTCATAAAAAAAGAGTAGTTCAACTCTATTGGCTATCGCCAAAGCCTACAGTACTGGGATGCTGAAAGGTTGCAACAAGAATTGGACCAAAAACTCTCCTATGAGGCTACTTTATGGTAGAATGGACAGTAACCAGTAGGTGTGCAGTTCAACATTCAGTCTGCAGTTAATTTTGGAGGTCATGTGGAAAATGAACCCAAGGACAATTGCTGAATTACGACGTAGGGTATCTAAGTTATTCAGTAACAGTGATAAAAGGAGATGTCCTTCCATGTGTGCTTAGGGGAAGAGTGAATCTAGGGGAGAAGTGGGACGATGTTTGCATAGTCTATTGTTGTTGTGACCTACCAATATGATTTATGTTTTACACAAATTGTTCCATAAATTGTTCTTAACGTTAACAACTCCCTTCTAGTTACATTGGGTTAGTGATCCTGCAACGTCTACTCCTCTAAAGCTGTTAGGGGCCTTTGCCGGTGAAGTTGTTTTGGTGTTTGTGTCAACATTTATAATGACATAGAGTAACATTACTATCCACTAGGGTCAGTAGGTACACTGACAGTGAGTAGTCAGGCTCCCTGGTGTGCAGTAAACATCAGTAGTAGGGGTCAGCAGTATACTGTAGAACACCCTGTAATAATAATATTCCATATTAAGTAAGAATGATTGATCACTATTGAGCAAATCAAACTATTATAGATAGTCAAGATGGCGCTGGTACACAGTACTGAAAATGTTGACCAGAATGACTCATGCATAGCTTTGCGATTTGTCACTTTGAGAGAGCAACACAAGAAACAGTTTAATGTGATTGTCTGTCATGCAGCCTATTATGTTTCATAGCAGTCCTGCTGGTACTGGTTGTTGTTTCAATGCCCTGTACAAAGAAATGTTGCCCTGTACAAAGAAAATCACACTGTCAAGCAGCCATTTAAATATTTGGTTAAAGATAACCTGCTGCAAACATTGGACCTATTCTCAGAATTCTCATTCTTGTAGGTCCTGGATACAGAAAATTCACCCTGCAGCCCCTGCTTGCAATGTCACCTCATTAGGAATTCTATAGAGGTTTTGTGTTGAGGTTAAGTGGATTGTAGCTGCTGGGACATGCTGGACAATGCTTGTAAATGGGATTTGACCTGTGATACCAAAATTACTATCACAGCGCAAATTTGGATAATGCTGTCCTAAATACCTTGTGATAAATGTAAAGTCGGGAAATGTCCACTTTAGTTGTGATTGCAGGAGGTATGCTGCCCCAAGCAGGGGAATTGCCAATGTTTCATCTTTATAGGTGGATTATTAAAGGAATGTCCTGCCCACTCCCTTATTTTTAGATCCAAGCCATTTTTTAATGGCTTGACTTCTTACCTTGGGTCCATTGGTGCTGCTCCCTGCCTGCACTACTAAAGTAGACAAGCCAGGAGTTCCAAAGTAGGAAATACTGTTATCTCTACGGAGCACAGCCTTAAAATGCAGGGTTTAGCTAAGTGAACTCAAACCTCTTGCCAGCATGAGTAACAGAGACAGGGAGCAGTGCAAAAACTATTTGTTTACTTGTAATAGGGGGTAGGCAGGACTTTCACGCTAGAGTAGTAGTGGTTATGGTGCTTTGTGTTCCTTTAATGGTCTCCATGATCCAATGAGGGAGAGACCTGAACTGGCTGGAACTAATAATGATATCCTTGGGTTGCCATGTATTAATCACATATGTATCTATATAAATGTGGCCTTGTTATCCATGGAAATTATTTAATGTTAAAACCCACCTAATGCTGATATTTGTAGAAATAGCAAAGTGAAAGGAACACTACGATGATATATAACATACTACCTTTTTTTCTAGCAGATTGAAGCAGTCCCTGTTGTTTCCATTTAGATGAGCAGTGACATTTTTTATAATAGTGGATTCGTGGTTAAAAATGTTATTGCAAGCCATACAAATAATATACTTTTCAGACCTACTTTTAAAAGTGAATTGAGCAGGTCAGGCTGAAATATTAAATAAAAATGTGCGGTTGTAACTTGTCAGATACACTGTCAGGTTTGTCTGCCTCAGTTTGTGCTGGATACTAAGACAGAATATTTTTTTATTGGTAGTTATTGGCTTCGTAGAGATAATTAGTTACCAAAGTTAACTAAACAGGGAACCTCTGAAATCTGTTAATACTTTGAAAACATATACTGGATATACTTTTTACTATGAAGAGCTGTATGAAACTCAAGACGTATAGCTGGGGTAGTTCAGGGAAGGAAATTATAAACTTGAGAATCTAAAACCATAAAATATTTATTGTCCAGTGAGGAACTAAGTTAAACTATTTAAGATCACATTTTGCTCACAGAATGCATGTGCAACAAATACTTATCAAAGTAACCAGTTTCCATTAACTCCAGTTTGATTAATACCAGTTACCGGTAGATAGAAATCCCACCACAAATTCTGTAGTAGCAAATCTGTTCTGTGTCCATCAGTACTGTTCTGCAGATTGCAAACTGCTACATGTCCAATATAGAGGGTGAAAATGTAAACTCTAAAAAAGTTGATTGACTTATGTAAAATAACTATTTCATTTAAAGGTGGTGAGTATTTAGAATAAATTCAGTATAGGATTTAATATGGTATTCACAGGCTTATCCTAGGCAAGGATAAAAATCAACAATATAATTCTAAGGGTTTTAAAAAAGTAGAAAACGCTATAGGTAGAAATACATAATTCTTATCTTTCACCGCTTTTAAAAAATCCTTGATGGCTACGTTAACTGTTTCAATTGATTTTATATGTAGAACAGTAATGACTAACCTTTCCAGTTGTAAACTTAAGTTTCCTTGATGTGCCAGTGAGTTGGTATAAGTATACTTCCTGTATTTGAGCATTGTGCTCGCATACAGAACTTAATCAGATTGAGCTACTAAATAGCATTGAAGACTCCGTAGCTATTTAAATGAGTTACATCTGGAAGTTAGTTTAAATTGCAAGCTGGTATCTAATTATAAGTTTGTTCAGTCGGCATAGTTATTTTTAGACTTTGTTTTGTCCAAATCATTTCATCTGAAAAAAGTAAAAAAAAATATATATATGAAAAAATTCAGCACGGCTGAATATCGTTAGCGAAAAGAAGATTTCAAAAATGAATGATAAGAACCAAAGGTGTGAAAATGGGTCAGTCAGCACACTGCTAATTTATACTTAACATAACTGTTATGTATATATTTTACAGTGCACTGATAGGTGCATTTTTGTGCTGTTCGGTTTACAGATTAAGTAAGAAAAGTAAGGACTCCAGTAAGAATCCAGTAAGGACAAAGAAAAGAAGCAAAAAAAACAAACAAAAAAAAAAAACCATCCACACCCAAAGAACAAACTAAAACAAAATCTATAATTATATATTTATTTATTTATAAAATATTTTACCAGGATGGATACATTGAGATTTATCTCGTTTTTAAGTATGTCCTGGGCAAATATATAAATATAAATGTTTTAATTTATATTCAGATTCATGAATCAAAACTAATTTTTTTAGAATGTGGCTACATTTCGGCTTGGAGTTTGGGAAATTCGAACAATCACCCTCTTGCAGTGAAACAAATCTCCAACACTATTTCTTTTTTCAGGCATTCCCTGGGTCCCTCTAGGGTCAAGCTATTATAATTATAATCATCTATCCTTTCCATTGACACAATGATCCTTACTGTTTTATTGTAATAATAATAATAACCATCCTTATGTGCTTGTTGAGTTAAGTGTTGGGAGTGTCTCACACTGGAAGGAAGAGGAATAGAAAATGTGCCTAGATTTATTGTTGTCTGTCTATCCATTCACCTGTGCATTTATCAGTCTATCTGCCAATCTAACTTACTTCTGGTATGTAAATTGAACAAACCCATATTTCTTTTCAACTCTCTGCCTTCACCTCTTAATGTCCAGAGTAAAATCCAGTCTTTCAAGTCATGGTTTTCCACAGGCTTTCTCCACAAGTGTTTTTATTTCCTAGGTACTGAAGGATAATTTTGACCATACTCCAGGTCGAATATGTCATAATAAAAATAAAACTCTCCTTAGGTCAAGCTTATTAAGGTGATTTTACACAAATAATGAAAGTGATTGGACCATGCAAGGCTTTTATCAAGTTATAGAATACAACCCTATAATATCCAATAAATAGTGCTTCAGTTAATTACAGAAAGAGACATATCACCCAAATTTCATGTGACCTTGGAGTCACGTGATTAAGGTAAGCCAAATCTTACCCAATGTGTTTTTATGAGCTTTAGGGTCATCTGACTAAGAAATACTGTATACAGTAAGGGAAAAAAGTATTTGGTCCCCTGCTGATTTTAAACGTTTGTCCATTGACAAAGAAATGATCAGTCTATACTTTTAATGGTAGATGTATTTTAACAGTGAGAGTCAGAATAACAAAACAAAAATCCAAAAAAACGCATGTCAAAAAGTTATAAATTGATTTGCATGTCAATGAGTGAAATAAGTAGTTGATCCCCTATCAATCAGCAAGATTTCTGGCTCCCAGGTGTCTTTTATATAGGTAACAAGCTGAGATTAGGAACACTCTCTTAAAGGGAGTGCTCCTAATCTCAGCTCGTTACCTGTATAAAAGACACCTGTCCACATAAGCAATCAGATTCCAAACACTCCACCATGGCCAAGACCAAAGAGCTGTCCAAGGATGTCAGGGTCAAGACAAGATTGTAATTGTAGACCTACACAAGGCTGGAATGGGCTACAAGACCATCGCCAAGCAGCTTTGCGAGAAGGTGACAACAGTTGGTGTGATTATTCGCAAATGGAAGAAACATAAAATAACTATCAGTCTCCCTCAGTCTGATGCTCCATGCAAAAGCTCACCTCGTGGAGTTTCAATGATCATGAGAACGATGAGGAATCAGTCCAGAATTACACAGGAGGATCTTGCTAATGATCTCAAGGCAGCTGGGACCATAGTCACCAATAAAAAAAATTGGTAACACACTACGCCATGAAGGACTGCAAGGTCCTCCTGCTCAAGAAACCTGATGTACAGGCCATCTGAAGTTTGCCAATAAACATCTGAATCTGAGAACTGGGTGAAAGTGTTGTGGTCAGATGAGACCAAAATCAAGCTCTTTGGCATCAACTCAACATGCCGTGTTTGAAGAAGAAGCACATTAAGGTCCTGGAGTGTCCTAGCCAGTCTCCAGACCTTAATCCCATAGACTCAAAACAGTATGGGTACAGAATTCCAGTGTGTATTTTAGCAATAAGTAGTACTCTAACACCTAGGTGGGGCCCTTTAACCCTCACCAACAATAGAAATCACAATATACACAAGGTGGAATATCTTACATGCAAGTCTAAGAGTTAATCTTTAGTAGGCGTTGTCCTACAATAAAACACAGAAAGAGACAAACAATAGCGCAATATTGTCTGTGATATGTATTAAAGTGCCAAAGTGAATAAAGATACACTAACAAGTGTGGAGCCAGCATGTATTAGGCTCAACATTTTCAGCTATGTGGGATGTAAAGGGCCCCACTCTATTCTCTTTATGCTGAAATAGCTTCCACTCTTTTGATTGCAGTCACAAATTTCAGTGCAGGTTCAAAGTGCTTTATTTATAATAAAGTGCACGAAGGGTGAATTCAGTTTAAAAACAAATGAAATCAAAACCTTACCATTTGAAATGGTTAGTCCTTAGTAGTGTAGCAATAAGTCTTAAGTAGCAAAACACGTTTTGCCTCTCTAGGAGGCTTCCTCAGTTGCTGTCCATCTTTCCTGTGTGTTGTGCTTCTTATACGTTGTTTGTAATTGCCGTTTTTAGGTGCTGTTTTTTTCCGGTTCACTTCCGGTTCCGGTTTATGCGTTCCATTGCTGGACCACATACTGTATTTGCTGACGGATTTCCTGTTTCTTCTCATGTTGGAACACCTCTTTGCGTTCCATGGATGGTCATTTCATGCTTTTTCTTTTTACCTTATGTTTTCTTTCATTTGGAACGCATACATTCGTTAAAGTGCTCAGAGTGCATCTGTTATTGTCCATAAGGCCTCTCGGCCAAATTAAAAACTGAAAAATAAAGGAGATGTAAGCATAGGGACCAGATTTAAAGATAATGTAAATAATATAAAATAACACAACACATATAAGAATATAAACTGGTATTTAAAACCTTCACCATCTTAATAATAAATATAGGGTACCATGGGGGTAATGGGGTTCAAATAAATCTTGATAAAAATAAGTTAAAAGCAGTATAGTAGATTCTATAATAGATCTAAAAAAGTTTTATTTTTATTTACTTTGTAAAAATGTTTTCTAAATGTAGTACATCTTACTATTATTACTACTAATAATATAGGTTGGGGGATATATCTAACTAGCTCTAGCAGTGAATTTGATGTACAACCCTTCATTAGTATTTGTACAGTATACCCTAGTGGTGTATTTTGGATTTGTGCTGCCCTAGGCATGATGGCACTCAGGCACCTCCTAATTTAAACCCCCCATCCCCCCCAGCTGCCAAAGCCACACCTCTTCCTGTTAAAGACTAACACACATTTTGACTGACAGACACACCCACTTACAGACCCACTTACAGACAAGCACACACTCTCAGATAAACTCATATACACACACACTAACTGATTTGACACAATCTGATAGACACACAATGATAGATGCACACACTCACTGACAGACACACTTACTAACAAACACGTGCACTCACTGACAGACCTTCACAATCACTCAGACGCACACAATCACTCAGACATACACATTCACTGACATATACACACACACATTCACTGATAAACACACACACTCAATCAGACATACACTATGACAAGGCTTATTTCTCATCTAATTATATATATTTTTTTTATTTTAGATGTTTTTAAGAATGTCACATGGCTTCTGCTACCAAATAATACATACAATTAAAAACAAAACACTATACTTAAAATGAAAAAGATCCTATCACCAAAATTTTATTTTAATTGGGACATTGGCATTCTACAATTATATGATTCTTTCAAAGGTTAGGTATTTTACATCTAAACCAATTGGTTACATAGATATAATTTAAAAATCAATTTAAAAAAATAGGATCGACACGCTATGGCACATCACAATCTTATTTCGGTGCAGTGCTGCTAAAAGGTTGCCTACCCCTGATCTAAAGTAACACTACCTTTTTTTCTTATTTCCAAACTTTCTTCCCCAAATTTCACTAACACAAACAAAAAACAGTAAACATTAAATTGTTGTAGAATTCAATGGGATCTGTTGTATTTTACATGTGTAGGACAGTGATGACATGACAGGTTTGTGAACTATTTTTCATTATATAAAGGACAAATTTAGACTCCAGTGCTAATATTCATATTGCCTGGTCTAGCCTTCAGTGTGAACCATGAGAGTACCCTGTATTCATATCTGGAAAACAAGAATAAAACTACTTGGCTCCAAGCAAAATCTATACATCAATTGTTTCTTTGTAAAGAAAAAAAAAGTATGTATTGTCCTTCAGCAATTGCAGGCAAATGTATGAGTCTATAGATAATTGTAAGAGTTACTATTTATTTGTATGCAGACTGTATGTGTATGTTTATTCCACAATGCTTTATTTGCATGCCCTTAATGTGAGGCGTGTTCATATGTGAATTGCATTAAAAAAATTGTGATGTTGAATATTTAAGATATGCAAGTAACACGCGAATCCTTTTCTACAATGTTGCAGTAGTTTACACCTCTATGCTGAAGGCAATAACTATATAAGCACTGTATACTTATAATCCATTCCAGGCATTACCTAGAACTTTGACCAGCACAATATATACATCAATCATCATACTCTTTATATTTTACCACTATCATTTCCGCATGGTGGATGGTTTTTAAAAATTCTCTAATCTTAGCTAATACAACAAAATATAAAGCAAGATATTAAAAAAAGAAAAGGAATAGAAAATGCATTTTAACTAGCTGTGTTCTAGCATTTAATTTGTTTTTTTAACAATTGTAACCAAATCTTGGTGGAGGACACATATCAGTTTTTAAAGTTAGTAAATTAGCTTTTTTTGCTAAAAAAAAATACATGGGGTATTTATATTAAAGTACAGATATCCATATTTCCAATCATCTATTGCACTACTTTCATAATAAAAATAAATACATTATAATATGTATTAATGAATTATAGTGATTGCTTCCACCTTAAAGATCCCCAAAACACCAAGCCAATCAATTTAGATGTACATGTCATGAGATATCATTTCAAAAATTAGGTATTTGAAGAGGGGTTCTCATTCTGTACAATACAAATAATACCAATTATAAATTTAAAAATCTGTATTAGCAAAGATGACAACTAAAATATTTAAGACATTTTTAATAAACACATATAGTGTTTCCTTATGTCAACTCTGTGTTAAAAACCCTGACAATATAGATAACGTATACAAAACACTTGCATATGAAACTCAACTGAAATTATATTTTTGGAAAAATAATAATTTTTTAAAGTTTTTCAGTGTTTTGGATATAAGTGAGATAATAGCTTTTTTTGTTGTATGACAATTGTAAAGGTGCTGGTCTGTTCGCCTTTCCATTTTTAAAAGTGACAAGATAAATGGGGGACTAAGAAGAAACAGACAAGACATAAATACAATGGTTTCCATGAAGGTGGGTTTACAATCGTATCTGTAAGATATTCTTTCTTTAAAGGGAGAATATCTGAATAAAAAGCACAGATTCAAAGAATAGTACTGATGGATTATGTCAGGGCAGAGACCTCACTCCTCTTCATACAAGCTAACATTTATCAACTGTTACTCACTATGGAAGAAAGTTCTTCTGATATATGAAATCAAAGATATTTCTAAAAATGAGGTTATGAGGTTAAATGTCCTGAAAAGATCTCAGCTTCCCATTCCTACACTTCATAGTTTGATTCACCCATCTAAATGAGAGCCAAAGAAATCATCCATCTTCAAATTGTTTTTATATATGATATGGGCATTTAAATTAGGTACCTGTGAAACTGTAAGGGCTATTAAACACATACTGTGTTAATTGGCTTTCTTGCCAATTTTGGCTGAAGATGCATAATTAAAATTAAAAACAGGGAGTTTGTGAGTGTGTCTTCCAAAAGTAAGATATGGCTTTTCAGTCTAAAAATAATTCTTGTATCTTCAGTTTACTGAGCCATTAATTGTCATTTACAGACGTATTAAAATAGAAAGGAAGAAAGTTGAAGAACTGTTAAGGTAAATTAAAGAAACAAAAACAAAAGAGAGAAAAATGAGTTGGGAACATTGTGTTAGTTAACGGAATATATATAATCTAACAAATATTACAATCTGGTCATTTAGAGGATTAAAACAAAAAAGTTAATTCAGGTGCACTCTAAATTTTGTACATTGTAATTATGTCACCAGCTTTCCCTCCCCACACCCTGATTCCTCTCCTGAAACTGTCATCAAAACAACACACTAAGCCCTCAAAGAATACGATCCTAGCAACCTACTTTTCTACCCTACCCTTACCTTTTGTGTCACTATACCCCACTCCCTCTAACATGTAAGCTCATGGAGCAGGGCCCTCAATCCCTCTGTGCTTGTGTGTCCAACGCACCTGGTTACAAATACTTGTCTGTTAGTCCACCTATTGCACAGCGCTACAGAACTTGTTGGCGCTTTATAAATAATAATAATCATAATAATTTATTATGACATCATTGCAATAATAGAGGGTTTGTCCCTTACAGGTCTCGTCTTAACAAAACCATACACAATGCTAATCACTGCCCTGTTTACATACCTTGCTAACAGGTCCTGGTAGTATATAAGTAACAAAGAAAGTGGAGGATGCAGATCAACATCCGCTTCCTTCCCACCCCCTGGAACATATATGTTTCTTTGGGGCTGTTAAGCTTAGAAACCCCATAATTACAATATATGTAAATAAATAAATGGGTTTAGCATGCATCTGTTATTTGTATCTTATAAGACATGCAGTATATTTCCTTAACACAGAAAACTTAATCACCGTGCCAACATTTTGTATTCAGACTAAAATCATAATGTGTATGGTTTTCATATTTTGCCCCACAACTATCCCAACATTGTAGAAAATGCATCTCATTCATTCTCAGTCAGTTGAAATTCATATACTGTTGCTTCATGCAAGTGCACATGATCAAAATATATAATCTGATGTATATTTTCAGCAAAATAGTGCTCTATGCTACAAATTTAGAATTATTTCTAAATAGTCCAGCTAAACCAATGTGACATGAGGAAAAATTAATTATTCAGAGTAGAGATTCTTGCAGCTGAGGATGACACAATTTAAAATTTTTTATACGTTTTGGTTACTTTAAATTGTAAAAATTGTTTAATGAAACATCTTTTTGCCTTAATTTTCATTGTTGTTGCCCACAAATAAGTGTGCCTGCAAAGGGGCCTGGTGAAGTATACTTTTTTTGTACGTTGAGATAGGAATTCAAGGTCCAACTCAAGATATGCAAGTAATTCTAGTCAATTTAGCAGATGAACAGCATCTGGTATAACTCAATTTGTCAAATCACTTGCTGTAGTTATGGTGCATGGGGTGCGCCTTTAAATAATGGAAATTGTTAGCTATGGAAATTTAAGACAAACGTGCAACTTTCTAACTATGAAGTCAGTTCTGTTGCTAACTTTGGAGACTAGGTCAGAAAGAACAGAAAAGCAAAAACATTTAAAAGTATGGTAGTGGAAGATGATCAAATTAAAATCAGAAAAGAATATGCATCAACATCTACGTAGATAGTTTACATAGAACCTCCACAAACAGTAAACTCTATCTACCAACACTATTATATAAACTAAGGCAGAGAAATAAAGGCCAAGAAATACACAAACATATAAATGTCAGAAAATATATGTAACACTACTTACAGTATATATCCTGCAATTATGTTCTCTGGGTAGCTAGATCGATTAAAAAACTGTTTTGATAGGAGGACAGACAAACAAATTGTAATGCAGAGAGACAGGTGAAATTGTGTTATTTTTAATTATATGTTAATTTTAGTTGATTCTAAATTCTGCGTTTGCAATCACAATTGCCATTTCCAATCATTATTTTCCGAAACACACATTTGTGAAAAATACGGCTACTCATACATCTGTATAGTTCCATTTTAGTTTTACCTTGTCTTTAAATAATTGGCTCATGTTTAAGATACAATTAACAGGCCTTCACCCCATCACCTATTATTACGCCACGCGCATTAACCCCTTACGGACCAAACTTCTGGAATAAAAGGGAATCATGACATGTCACACATGTCATGTGTCCTTAAGTGGTTAAAAGCATAAAGGACATCTGATGAATAAAAGAGCCCCGCTCCAATCATTATTACGTTTCTCATGTACCCTAAAGAAATGTGAAAGAATATTGTCTGTGTTTTATTTGTCACTGTTCTTTTCTAGTAATGGGGCTTAGCAATTACATGTCATCACTTCTTTCTGATATTCACCAAAGAAAGCTTGAAAAGAATATTGAAAAACACTTAAGAAACGCACTTTCCAGGTCAATTACCGTTTATCCATAGATTATCACAATTTGCTATAGAAAGATTACTTTTAAATATAAAACTAGTTTCAAAATGTCCATCTTTGCATTTACTTTGTGGTTATAATACCCATATAAATAGCAAAACTATAATAAATAATAAATGTATGAACTTTAATAGCAATTATTAATTTCTAATGTTAACTTTAAATGATCAAAAATAAGAAAATAAAAAGAAAGAGTTGTTACGTGTAATACATGCTCTATATTGATGCCCACAAATGTATTTTAATAGCACTTAAATCATAATAATATGCTTTGTAAATATAATCTGTGTTTATATTTAATATCAAAGATAAAAAAAGATATAGAGCAAAACTCTTTTGCTAAATTAAATTTGTAAGAAAATGTGGAAAGTAAAATATAAAATTTAGTTTGAGGCTTACATTAAGGTGGAATAATAATGTTTTAATAAAATATATGAACAGTATTATATGCAATTTGTGTATAGCCCAAGCAAGTGTTGATTTTTAGACTTTTGTTCAGTGAAAGAACTTGAGATAAAAAAATAAATAATTAAAATGTGTTAATGAAAAAGATTTAGAAAACAAATCAGATTAACCAGAAGGGAGCAAATAAGTACATATTTAGCAGTGCACAAATATTTACAATATCTACATTTTTCAGCCATTTGATTCACAGAAAAATAGGAGAAGCAGAACAATATTATTAATAATAATATATATCTCAATATGTATATATTTATTAAAAAAAACTATATAAAATATAGTTTGTTTGTTTTTACTGCTCCTCCATTTTTCCGTCCATTGGTCACTACTTACTGGATCTCTGAATACAATATTTAGTGGCTTTCCACGAGTAATCATCTATTTTTAACTCCATCAAGATTATCTTTTTTGGTGCTATGGGTCGAATCCTGAATCACAAATTATGATTCTGTCTTCCATCCCCAGTGATGGTGACTACCATCACAAGTGTCTTTCACAATTCACAACCAAAGTGTTTGAGTGTTATACAGAAATAATAAATAAATGAATAAATTGCTTCCCTTATATGCTTTTTAGAGTGATAGGATTGTTAGTTCATGACAACTTCAATCAACCGACTTAGTATATGGAATATGTTCTTCATACACTATTGATTGACACAATCAACAAATAGAATGTTACTATTTGTTAAATTACAAGGAACCATTTGAGTATATCAGCATATGGATTATTATAATTTAAAGACAGAAATTTTCAGGATCTTAAAATACAATTGTTTTTACTTCTTTTTACCATTTACAAACACATGTGGATTGTTTACTTGTTGTAAACACCATTCATTAGACTTAGCTGGACAGAGTTCGTTATTTACTCAGGTGTAGAGATGTCCCGAATAGTTTGCTGGCGAATAGTTCCTGGCGAACATAGCTTGTTCGCCACGAATGGCGATCATATGCGATGTTCGGTCCGTCCCCTATTCGTCATCATTGAGTAAACTTTGACCCTGTACCTCACAGTCAGCAGACACATTCCAGCCAATCAGCAGCAGACCCTCCCTCCCAGACCCTCCCACCTCCTGGACAGCATCCATTTAAGATTCAATCGGAAGCTGCATTCTTTTTTTTTTTGTATTTTTTTTTAGACAGAAGTGTTTTATATTTGAGCATGCTAGGCTGAACGTGCGTATATCATGGCTCGTTGCACTGAGGGTATGAGTATATAGCAGTACATTGTTGTGAAAGATGGCTGTCATGTTTAGGGTGTAGCTTGCACGTTATCAACTGTGTATTTATATCAGCAGCTCCACCACTTGTTATAAATCAAGTGTGAGTCGCCCCATGAGATGAGACTAGTGAATAACATAATACATGAACGGTTAAGGTAAAGGCATGTAAGGAACTACGACAATAAACTCTTTAGGAGGTGAAATAATGACATGTTTAAAAACTTGCTACTTTACGATTAGTTAATGTGCAGAGAGCAGTTCATGTGATCAAAGGCATGGTGTGGAGGATCGGCTATAGTGGGACATGCTTGGCAGGCTGCTGTTTACTGCTTGTGCTTATCCGAACCCTTCTGGGCGCCAGGTGCAGACCCTGGGAGTCCCTGATACCTGGAACAACAAAGGCAAGTTTCTGGCTGAGTGCCGGGTTCGCGGCTTGAGGTGGTGGAAGCTTGTTTTGTCGGGTGGTCGGATCTGTCCCGGTGGTGCTTCACGTCCGGTGCGGGATTGTGGTGGCTTAAGGTGGAGGCGAGTGCTTGACGTGGGGCAGGCTCTGCATTTCTGTTTGTGCCTCCGGTCCCGTCTTCGACGCCTTTTGCGTTGGTGGATTTTAATGGGGACTGCTTCGCTTAGCTGTGGTGGAGCTTGTTGGGGCTGTGGTGGAGCTTGTTGGGGCTTCCTGCTTGTTATTGGCTTCCAAAATTGAGTCTGTCTAGCTTAGACTCAATATCCTGCCATGCTTTGCTGGGACAAGGAGGACACGCGGCTGCCGCCATATTGGGAGAGTCGCAGATGAGTATGTCAGCCTGGGCGGCTGTGCTCTGTGCGTCCATTAGCTCCAGACAGCCTCTCAGGGGTGGATCGGGATAACCCCCACCGGTCTGAGGGTGGGGGGGTAACGGAGCTCCTGCCGGGAAGTAGCTGCTCGTGGGCATCCCAGGATCGGGAGATCGTCCGCCTCTCCCGCCCGGTGAGCACCAGGTCACACTTGCCATGCGGAGGTAAGTAAGACTCTGTTGAGTTGCTGACCGCTATTAAGCATGTCGGGTCGGTCAGGTAGGAGCAACATTGATGGGTCATCCCCTTCTGGGGTGAAATTCACTTGTTGATAGCTGCTTAAAGTGAGTTATTGAGGGAGCTCACACGAAGTGCGTCTTTCCTCCATGACAGCTAGGCCCCGCCCCCCGGAAGCTGCATTCTTAGTGAGAGGAGGGACAGTGTAGCTGCTGCTGATTTAATAGGGAAATCGATAGCTAGGCTAGTGTATTCAGTGCCCACTACAGTCCTGAAAGACTCATCTGATCTCTCCTGTAAGGACAGCACACCAAAACGCCCTTTTTAGGGCTAGAACATCAGTCTGCTTTTTTTTTTTTCTGTGTAATCTAATTGCAGTTGCCTGCCTGCCAGCGTGTGTGTCAGGCTCACAGTGTATACTGTGCCCACTTGCCCAGTGACACCACTCATATCTGGTGTCACAATAGCTTGCATTTAAAAAAAAAAAATACAATAGCAGTCAGTTTCCTTCACACGTGTGCGTTTCAGGGCCTGCCAGGGCACAGTGTCACACCAGTGCAACTCATATCTGGTGTAACAGTAGTGTACATTTAAAAAAATAATTTTTTGACTGTAATAGATTGAATAGCAGTTAGTTGTCTGCAAGCGTTTGTGTCAGGCCTACAGCGTCTACTCTGTCAACTTCTGCCAGTGCACAGTGCCACTCATATCTGTTGTCACAGGAGCTTGCACGCATAGTACCAGTAATCGAGAAAAAATGACAGGCAGAGGCAGGCCACCCCGCAGGGGCCATCGTGGTCGTGGTGCTGTGATTCCCTTTGGCCCTAGATTAATGCCCAGTGTTCAGAGGCCACGTAACCTGAACTCGAAAAGTTCTGAGGACATAGTTGACTGGTTAACACAGGACACCCAATCTTCTACAGCTTCCGCTCGGAACCTTGACGCACTATCCTCCTCCAGCCGAAATTTCTTTGCACAAAAGGCAATCCCCAACCTGTACTCGATTGTGCAAAAGGAAGTAATGGCATGTCTGGCACACAGTGTTGGGGCAAGGGTCCATCTGACCACTGATACCTGGTCTGCAAAGCATGGTCAGGGAAGGTATATCAGCTACACTGCGCATTGGGTAAACCTGCTGACTGCTGCCAAGCATGGAATGCGTGGCTCTGCAGAGGAGTTGGTGACACCGCCATGACTTGCAGGCAGACTTGTGGCCTGCTGCCACCTCCTCTACTCTTCCTACTCCATCCTCTTCCATAACCTCCTCAGCTGAGTCCTCTTCTGCTGCTGCATCTTGCTCCACATCAACGGCACCCTCCCAGCTCCCCAGGTACTATTCCACATCCCGGATACGGCAGTGTCACGTCGTCTTGGGGTTGACTTGCCTGAAAGCAGAGAGTCACACCGGACCAGCACTTCTGTCCGCCCTGAACGCACAGGTGGATAAGTGGCTGACTTCGCACCAACTGTAGATCGGCAAAGTGGTTTGTGAAAACGGAAGAAATTTGTTGGTGGCATTGAATTTGGGCAAGTTGACACATATGCCGTGCATGGCACATGTGTGTAATCTGATCGTACAACGCTTTGTGCATAAGTACCCAGGCTTACAGGACGTCCTGAAGCAGGCCAGGAAGGTGTGTGGCCATTTCAGGCGTTCCTACATGGCCATGGCGCACTTTTCAGATATCCAGCGGCGAAACAACATGCATGTGAGGCTTTTGATTTGCGACAGCCCGGCACGTTGGAATTCAACACTCCTAATGTTCGACCGCCTGCTCCAACAAGAAAAAGCCGTTAATGATATAGAAATAGACACACTTTGGCAAGCCCACAAAGCGGTCCTTCGTGGTCAATTCATCAAACAAGCCAGTTACAACAAACGACAACGCATGAAAAATTACACAGAGACTATAACCGAGCTGACGGAACTCACCCGAACATTCTATAACAAAACGAATCCTCCACTTACAAGCAAAACTAGGGGATATGGAACTCGCGAAAACGACTTACTTTCTGACTAAAATTAAGCATAAATTCTTTAAAGAAGGCAATAGAGCAGGCAAAATTCTGGCGGCCCAACTAAAGTCGCGAACGACGCAATCTAAAATTGCATTTATACATGACCGTGAGGGCCGAAAAATTACCAACCCGCAGGACGTGGTGGAGGAATTCGGCAGATATTATAGTGATTTATACAATTTAGCACACAATAGCGAAACACATTCCCCCAATCAGGCTGATATTGATACATTCCTCCAGGATATCCACCTCCCTGCCCTATCAACAGAAGATTGTTGCAGGTTGACACAACCATTTCAGGATCAAGAAATACTAGACATAATCAACCAATTGCCAAACAAAAATCGCCTGGGCCTGACGGATTCACTAATCTGTATTATCACACCTTCAAAAACACTTTAGCGCCATACATGACAAATCTATTTAATAGGTGTTTCCAGTTGGGAACTATGCCTACCGAGATGCTGAAGGCACACATTTCCACATTACCGAAACCAGGGAAACCCCCTACACACTGTGCCAACTTCCGACCCATCTCGCTTTTAAATTGCGATACTAAAATTTACGCCAAACTAATAGCGAATAGGATAGCATCGATACTTCCAAAGTTAATACACAACGATCAATCGGGATTTATAAAAGGCAGACAAGGCTCGGATAACACCAGGAAACTTTTGAATATACTCTCCCACATTGAAGAAGAAGGCATGGAAAGTTTATTGTTAGCCTTAGACGCTGAAAAGGCGTTTGATAGACTCCATTGGGTATATATGTCCTCGGTGTTAGCTAAATACGGGTTCCCACCGGAATTAATCCAGGGAATCATAACTCTATATAACAAACCATCTGCCCAGGTGTCCCAATCCGGCTTTCTATCCACACCCTTTAACCTTACCAACGGAACCCGTCAAGGGTGCCCCCTATCTCCCCTCCTTTATATAATCGCACTGGAACCTTTAGCTATTAAAATTAGACAAGACCCGACCATCACCGGTATCAGAATCAAGGGTTCTGAATACCGCATGACTATGTTTGCAGATGACATCCTCTTAACCATGGGTGATCCGGAGTCATCCCTACCTCGGCTTATGACATTATTACACGAATTTGGACGCATCTCCTATTATAAATTGAACACTACCAAAACGCAAGCTTTACCATTACACATACCCATGTCACGCATACAAAACCTACGTGCCACATTTCGCTTTGACTGGCGACAGAAACATATCACATATCTGGGAGTGAAACTAGCCCTGCACACGCAGTCAATGATATCCTTAAACTATAACACCTGCGTTTCCAGCTTCCAGAAATGGAGACAGGTCAAACTATCATGGTTAGGCAGGCTACACACCACTAAAATGATATTGCTACCAAAAATCCTGTACATATTCCGCATGTTGCCTCTACAAGTCCCGCCTAGTTTCTTCAAATCACTACAAACTACCTTGAAAAGGTTTATTTGGAACGGCAAAAAACCTAGATTGCCTCTCTCCCTACTCCAAACCACTCAGTCGGAAGGGGGCTTAGGCCTCCCGAAGCTCAATACGTATTATGAAGCAGCCATTCTCGAATCAGCAATACGATTACACGCGACTCCACACATGTTCCAATTGGTGGACATGGAGAGAGATCGAGTCTCCACATCTTCATTGAAAACTGTCTTGTGGACACCGAAGATGTATCGAAAAAAGGGTAATTGTGGTACCCTACCACTTCACTAACGATGAAAATATGGGATAAATTCCTAACCACCAAAACTGACAGGGGAAAATACAGTGTACATGCCCCTCTGGAAGCAATAGAGGAACTCTCACCATGGCTTTCACTAAAACCCTGGTTGGCACATGGTATCCGACGAGTTGGAGATGTGTGCTCACGTTCAGGGATTTTAGCTTTCCCGGATCTACAGGAGAAATATAATTTGCCGAACTCCCTTATCTTTCCATATCTCCAACTGAAAAGTATTGTACATGACAAGATAATCCTGCAAAAGCAGACGTCAAAAACACAAGAACGTATGGTGACGTCCCTTATAGAGAGATGTCACTCAGCCCCTACTAAACCTAAATCACTATCCCTCTGTTATAAAACTCTCTTACACACTCCACCTCCGAGGTCCTTTGCCTATGTGACACAATGGGAAAGAGATGGCTTGTCTGGACTCTCAGATGAGGATTGGCTGCGAGCGCTCAACGCGCTCAAAGGCAATACATCATGCTTCTCCCATGTGGAAGCACATAGAAAAATGGTCTACAGATGGTACCTTACTCCCCAAAGGTTGCAACAGATATTTCCTGCAAACCCCTCATGTTGGAGATGTGGATTACACATAGGAACCATGATGCATTTGTGGTGGGATTGTAAAAGGATCAGACCTCTATGGGAACGAGTCCAAGCGATCATAAAAATCATGATACCCAAAACGCAGCCTCTCACCCCAAGGGAAGGCCTTTTGTTACTGTTTCCAGCAATATGGAACAAATCAGCAAAAACAGTGATAACAATTATTATACTAGCAACGAGGTATCTTCTAGCCAGACACTGGAAATCTACATATTGTCCATCACATAAAGACCTGTCTGACAAAACCTTCCAATTCTACAGATATGAACTGCTCTCCGCAGATTCACATGAGTACGCCAAACAAACAGAACAAATATGGTTGCCTTGGCTTACACTTCTAAACAAAACACTGCCCGATAAACAGTCAAGGGATCAGCTTAGGCCCCCATGACGAACGATACAACATAAGACGCTTATATTCGAACCAAGTTAGGCGCACATGGGACAGCGCACTAGACATTATATACGAATAACATACCTCTACCAATAGAGATAAAACATGAAAACAACTCAGGTACATTATCCAGAATACACACGGGGGTAATGCATCACTCCGCTAAGCTAGGCCATATGAGCCTCAACACTCCACTAGCTATGAGACCTAATATTATACTTCCTGGGCTTAATATGGTATATCATGCCCCTACGGCTAGAACCTGTCTCGAATATTATATTGTAATTCATAGATATGTCTAAAGTACGCACCAAGCAATGTGTTAGCAAACCTGTGTGAATGGCGTATAGATATCTTACCCAAGGTTACATGTCAGACCTGAGTATGCCTCCTGAATTTTGCATGGTACACATGTATAGTGAAAAGGTCATATGAACACATACCAATGTAATATACCACCTTGTAACGTTGTTAACTTGCCCTATTGCAATGTATGTGAATAAAGCAGAGTGTCCTAAGACTTTGTTGTCCCCCAACGTCGTCCCCCCACCCTTCTTCCTTTCTGTATCCCCATCCCCCCTACTTCTTTGTTTTTTCTGAAAACAATAAAAATTCATAATTTAAAAAAAAAAAGCCGTTAATGAGTATTTGTATGACCGGGGTGCTAGGACAGCCTCTGCGGAGCTGGGATTTTTGCCACATTACTGGACGCTCATGCGCAATGCCTGTAGGCTCATGCGTCCTTTTGAGGAGGTGACAAACCTAGTCAGTCACACCGAATGCACCATCAGCGACATCATACCATTTGTTTTCTTCCTGGAACATGCCCTGTGAAGAGTGCTGGATCAGGCCGTAGATGAGCGTGAAGAGGAAGATGAAGAGTTGTGGTCACCATCACCGCCAGAAAAAGCCTTATCAGCATCGCTTGCTGGACCTGCGGCAACGCTGGAAGAGAATTGTGAGGAAGAGGAGTCAGAGGAGGAATGTGGCTTTGAGGAGGAGGAGGAAGACCAACCACAACAGGTACCCAGGGTGCTCGTTGTCACCTATCTGGTGCCCGTGGTGTTGTAGGTGACTGGGGGGAAGAATATACCTTCAGTGAGATCACTGAGGACGAGGAACGGGACATGAGTAGCTCGGTATCCAACCTTGTGCAAATGGGGTCTTTCATGCTGTCATGCCTGTTGAGGGACCCTCGTATAAAAAGGCTGAAGGAGAAAGACCTGTAGTGGGTGTCCACGCTACTAGACCCCCGGTATAAGCAGAAAGTGCCTGAAATGTTACCGAATTACCGCAAGTCGGAAAGGATGCAGAAGTTCCAAAATCAATTAAAAAGTATTCTTTACACAGCATATAAGGGTGATGTCACAGCACAACGGGAATCTAACAAGGGAAGAGGTGAAAGTAATCCTCCTCCTCCCACGACCACGCCGGCAAGGACAGGACGCTTTACAGACGTGTTGTTGATGGAGGACATGCAGAGCTTTTTAAGTCCTACGCATCGCCACAGCCCTTCGGGGTCCACCCTCAGAGAATGACTCGACCGACAGGTAGCAGACTACCTCGCCTTAACTGCAGATATCGACACTCTGAGGAGCGATGAACCCCTTGACTACTGGGTGTGCAGGCTTGACCTGTGGCCTGAGCTATCCCAATTTGCGATAGAACTTCTGGCCTGCCCCGCTTCAAGTGTCCTGTCAGAAAGGACCTTCGGTGCAGCAGGAGGTATTGTCACTGAGAAGAGAAGTTGCCTAGGTCAAAAAAGTCTAGATTACCTCACCTTTATTAAGATGAATGAGGGATGGATCCCGAAGGGACCTACAGTGGGTGATACATTCGACTAAAAAAGGCCTGATGAGGGGGGCGTAACAGGGATTAAACTGATAAGAATAGTACTACTTAACACACCACTCCTATCTGGTGGCACATTAGATTGCACGCGCAGTGCCCCAAATTTGAAGTAGGAGGACCGACCAAGCATCTTTTTCCACCTCCCGGTTCCTAAAATCGATGCCATATACACGTCCCCTGATAGGGGACGTAACAGGGATTAAACTTATGGGAATAGTACTACTTAACACACCTTATAATAACGCAGAGAAAGGCAATGCAGACAGAGGAGTCTGAAGAAGAGGAGTCAGAGGAGGAAGGTGGCTTTGAGGAGGTGGAAGACCAAACACAGCAGGCATCCCAGGGAGCTTGATGTCACCTTTTGGGGAGCCTTGGTGTTGTACGTGGCTGGGTGGAGGAAGAGACCTTCAATGATATCAGTGAGGACAAGGAACGGGACATGGCTAGCTTGGTATCCAACCTTGTGCAAATGGGGAGTTTGCGTTTGTGCAAATGGACTGTTTGCGGTTGTTTGCGGTGCGTTAAACGGGGAGTTTGGTCTGTCACTGTGAAGCGGGCGTAACCCTTACACTACCTGATCGATACAACATCATACCTGATGTTTTAAAGCATGTTATTCCAAACAATTTAGGAATGTTAGGTGATTTATGCCCTTTATGGATTAAAACCAGACTCTGCATCAACTATGTAATTTTCCATTGGAGTTTTGCCATGGATCCCCCTCCGGCATGCCACAGTCCAGGTGTTAGTCCCCTTGAAACAACTTTCCCATCACTATTGTGGGCAGAAAGAGTCCCTGTGGGTTTTAAAATTTGCCTGCCTATTGAAGTCTATGGCGGTTCGCCCGGTTCGCCTGGTCCGCCCGTTCGCCAACATTTGTGGAAATTCGCGTTCGTCGTTCGCGAACGGAAAATTTTATGTTTGCGACATCTCTACTCAGGTGATCTATACACAAAGTTCTACGACAATGTTTTATCAACTAGCATTTAATTTTAACCAGCTCAGTGCTGTTTCAGAGTAATTAATTATGATTAATTCATCCAGTAACTAATTTTTTGCAGGTTTAGTTATATCAGTTCTTATCTGATAAATATTTCCTGGATTGTTATAGGTTAATATTTCCCTGGGTAACTGGTGATGTTCTAATTTTTATTTCATGATTTTGATTTATATTCCAGTCTGCAGTTTGAGATATCAATCTTTATCATGAGTTATAATGAAACCCAATCTGGCAGATTTCGTATCAACTTTTATCCAGAAATATTATCTTTATGTAATTTTATAGTTAGTATAATTGGCTTATATTTACCAATAGATGTTCTGTATTTAATTTTTAAGATTATTTCAAGATGTCTTCTTGTCCGTCTCTTGTCTTGTGTCCTATCTCCTTTCTCCTTCTGTGTGTCTCTCTGTGTGTCTCTTTCTGTGTATCTTTTAGTTGTCCTTTTAGGTGTATCTCTCTATCCGTATGTCCTGGGTTTATTTGTCATTACTTATCTGTTAATCTCCTGACCGGGTCCAATGACATTTTGGGGCAAGTCATTATGTTAATGGCTGTTGACGTAATTTTATATAAATGTCTTAAACAGCAGGTGGAGCTGTTGGCGAACGTCAGGAATGTTATATAGGGATAATTCTTGTTCAGGACAATTTTGAAATGTTTAATTTCAAGATACTTTTAGTCAGCAATTCTTCTTTCTATATGGACTTTGGTTGTTCAACCAATGTTTCCTTGTTCACCTAAGTGTTATGGTAATTGCAGGATATTTATTTTTGGCTAACTTAATTTATCTATTTGCTAATTACATTTTTAGATGTATATAGTTTCTATATAAGTATAGAATGCTAACTTAGGATATATCACACTATATTTCTATTTTTATATATAATTAAACTTAATTTATATACCTCATAGCAATATGTGTTTTTGCTGTACAAGTACTTTTAATAAACACATGCATGTCTTATCTATGTTCTTATCTATATTGACACAGATGTATTTACTCACTGTCTAGCTCTTTTCACTGACAGGGGTACTTTTAGAAAAACATCTTGTTTCTTCATTTTAGCACTTCATGACTTATTAGCTAAATTGCGTTTTGGCTATTATGAATGTATTATTTTTATCACACAATATATACATATTTCATTCCTACACAATATCTCTGACAACTAGTGCAAAGGCTGGTGAGGGGACAAGCACTGGGAAAGAATAGCTCCTACTACTACCTCAGAAACATCTACTTCCACTATAAAAGGAAGTGAAAGGTCAAGGTGCCTGAAGATAGAAGCGGAAACAAACACTGTTTTCAGGATTTCAAAGACTTCCCTTACCTAACGGGGCCAAAAAATTGTAGTTTACAGCCTTCTTAGTGAGATTCGTGATAGGGGCAATAATGGTAGAGAAATTCTTTATAAACCTCCTATAACAGTTGGCTGTGACAAACGCTCCTTCTCACGTAAGTTTGCCATGGACTCCTGGAAGAGTGTAGAAGCCAGCCTTCTGTCCACCGACTATGATCCAGGTCTGGGACACCATTTGGGAGTTATTATATATGTAGCAGGATAGAGGACCTAATTACACTGCATGGATCTGAGCGCTATTTTGAGAACAAACGCTCCTTCTCACGTAAGTTTGCCATGGACTCCTGGAGGAGTGTAGAAGCCAGCCTCCTGTCCACCGACTATGATCCAGGTCTGGGACACCATTTGGGAGTTATTATATATGTAGCAGGATAGAGGACCTAACTACACTGCATGGATCTGAGCGCTATTTTGAGAACTTTAGAAAAATGAACTTCTGTTTGATTAAACACACACTTGTAAGTGTTGTGTACTTAGGTCAGGGAAATATATCAGAATATCATCAGGAAGCTGGGGTCAGGAAACCAGAAATCACAAGTCAAATGCAAAACCCAGGTCAGGAGTCAAATACAGAGAAATCACGAGTCAAATACGAAGCCGAGGTCAAACACAGGAAATCACAAGGTAATCACTAGGAGCACTTAATGAGGTTCTAACAGAAACCACGATAGGGTAATGAATGGGGGACTACAACATGCCTTAAATAGGTTTAACAAATTTCTAAATGGGGGGGGGCTATAACATGCCTTAAATAGGCATAAACTAATTTCAGAATGGGGGGGGCTACAACATGCCTTACATAGGCTTACCTAATTTCTGATAGTTCCACATCATTAATGCGATCCAAAACAGATTAGGTTCGCAGTGATGACCTGGTCACTTTAAGAGTGGGCATGGCGTCACATCCACATCTATAGATAGATGCCCAGCCGTGCGGCCGCGTAGTTCAGCTAGACCACGCAGCGCGGGGGGGTCATTGGAGGTAAGTAATGCCACACTTGCACTATATAGAGCTGAACTCTTCTGACCACGAGACCCATATAAAGTATCTGGAAAACCAGTTATCAACCCTACAGTGCACTCAGACACAGGCCCTGGAAGACAAGAGGTGCTGGAAAAATTGATTGCTTGAGAAAGCTCAGCTGTCTGGATTAAAAACGTCTCGGACAAAGAAGCCTTTTAGGACAATTTGGAGCTATACTTTATATGATGAAATTACTATTTTATTTTAAACATTTGTATTTTTATATTGTAAAGTAAATAAAATTGAGGAAACCCAGATGCATTTCACCCATAAATTTGATATCACTATATGTTTGGCGTAAATGCATACCTCCTACTTGCATTTAGCGCTCCACTCTTATAGCTAGCATTGGATTTTGTTTACCCCTAATCCTCGTTACTCTATAGTTTTGTAGATATACTATTCTGTAGTGGAGAGATACCCACTAAAGTGTGTAATGGCTTTTTTTCACCAATTATTTTAGAAGTATTATTAAGCACCTTAAACCCAGTGTGCTATTTGGTGTATATAATTTTATATGAATAAAATATATTTTAAAAAATTGGAAATTAAGAAATGTTGTTATTTTTTTAGTACTGCATTGCATTTTAACTGTAAATGTCATAATACTTTTAGCTGTTAATCCAATAAAGTACACAACCCAAGGTATTAGAAATGTGGTATATCTAGTCTTTTTTAGGAGCCACTTAGTCATACACACTGGTCAAAGTTAGTATCTGTTTGTGTGTGAAAAATGCAAAACACTAATTTGAACACTAATTTGACAAGTGTTTGTGACTACTAAGTGTTTGTGACTACTAAAAAAGACCAGACATACCCCATTTGCAATACCTTGGGTTGTCTCATTTTGCAAATGGTATGCCATCATGGGGGTATTTTTCATTTCTATGTGATTTAAGTATATTTATTTACTTTATTAAACTTTTTAATAACTTTTATTAGGCACTGCAGTAAGCCGGCTATTCCGAACATGTAATAGCGAGGACCCCGTGATTACATGGCCTGGGAGGGCTGGATCAGAAGGAGAGGGACTACTTGAACTCCCAGGCAGTCCCCAGGATCGCGACCACCGGCGTGGGATTGGTGTGGACACGGTTCAGCACAAAGGATAGTGGGGACATTTTATGCCACCCTGTGCGTTTACGACAGCCCCAACAAGGAAAGCATAGAACACCCGCTGTCCTTAAGGGGTTAAAGCATCTAGCAGTATATACTAATCACCTACAACATTTAAACCACTGACTGGTGAAGTGAATAACATTTATTATATCATAGCAATGGCACCTGCCAAGGGGTGGGATACATACATTCTTGAATTTTATGTCTTGGAAGCAGAAAACATGGGCAGCGAAAGATATGAGGGACTTTGACAAAGGCCAATAGTGATAGCTAGATGACAAAGTCAAAGCATCTCCAAAATGTCATGTCTTGTGGGGTGTTCCCGGTATGCATTGTTTAGTACCTACCTAAAGTGGTGCAAGGTAGGACAAACGATGATCTGACGTCAGTGATCATGAGCACCCATGGCTCACTAATGCTTGTGGGAAGCGAAATCGTCTGGTCCAATCACACAGAAGAGCTACTGTAGCTAAAATTTCTGAAAAATATAAAAGGTTATTCTGTTGAACACTCCCAACTGTAGGGATTTTCTAGAAGCTTATGCAGTGGGAACAAGATGTGAGCCAGGTCTGAGAGAAATTTATTGTAATAATTGAGGAGACCAAGGTACAAACGTAATTGTTGGACATTTGTTGTGGATGGAGCTTTCACCAGATCATCAATCTCTACTAGGTGGCTACAAAACTCCCATTTGGGCATCATACATTTGCCAAGTTCACTTTGAGAACCTGGTCTTGAAGTCTTTGTAAAACCTGCTCTATGTTCTGCTTGTGTTCTTGGTTGAGTTCAGCTTCCACTCCTGTTCAAAGGGCAAGTGGTACTGTCTGGGCCTTGAAGAATCTAGGATGGACATCTGATTTCAGCTTGCGCTTCACATAGTCATTTTTTATTTTACCCAATTGGTCCTTATAAACCTCAGGAAAACTCTGTTTCAAATATTCCACCCATCCATCAGTATGTCCTGATGGGATTGTAAGGTTGTTGCAAGGGTTCTTGATGATGTCTTGCATTCCCAGGTGAGCAATCCAGTCTCTACCGAAGAGAAGTGGTCCTCCGTGTTTCAGAATATATATTGGTAGTCTCTTTGGTAGTCTCTTTCCTGTATGTGTAGTTGTCTCCAGTGTTTTTGTGTGATAACTGAAATTGCTGCTCCTGTATCAACATCCATCTATAATGCCTTTTCTTCAATGCTTACTTCTACCGTCATTGCAGGGTTTGAAGAGTGTAGGTGATGTTTAGTTAATCTGTGTAATGGTTTATCGTTGTCGTTCAATGCCTCAGTATCCCTGACAGCCATTTCCATGACTGATGCAATTTCAATTGCCCGTGTAAGGCTGAGTGGTTTCTCTGTCAGAAGATTCTTTTGAATGGTTTCACTATTTAGTCCAAGCACAAACTTGTCCCTCCGCGCTGTGGGTAGGTACTCTCCAAATAAACAGGTGGAGGCCAATTTTAGCTTTTTTTTGCAAGTAATAGGGCAATAAATACAAGTAGCACTTAGCTATTTCCAAACCATTTTTGACGAAAAGTTACATTGTAACACGAATATCTGCCAGGAATCCCTGAGTAACCCTTCACATGTATATATTTTTTAAAAGAAGACAATCTAAGGTATAAAACTTGGGGTATTTTGACTCTTTTCATGCAACCATTTTACCACCAATCTATGTCAAATTTAAAAGAAAAACAAATAATTGGTGATTTTTTTGACACACATAGCAATTTAGGAATACATGAACTGAGAACTTTAAGGGTTACTGCCAAAGAACACCCCAATATATGTTTCGCAACATCTCCTGAGTACAGTGATGTATAGGTGTGTCAGGTTCTCTGGGGGCTAAAATACATTATTTGAAGGATGTGCATTCCAGTTTTCCAACTGGAATTTTCACAGTTGGTCATCATGCACTCATGTCATACTTTGGACATTTTTGAAGCCAGCCAATGTAATTTACTCACATCAATCCTTATATTTTTGTAAAAGTAGACACCCTAGGGTATTTCAAATGGTGGTATTTTAACACTTTCCATGCACTTATTCGGCCACCAGTCTTTGTCAAACCTTTGGGTAGTCATTTTTTTGTGTTAGTTTTCTCTCACCTTATAATTTAGGCATGGATTCTCAGTTCCCGTTTTGTGTTACTGACAACGAACACTCCAATATGTGTTCAGCAACATCTCCTGAGTATAACAGTAACCCCAATGTACAGATTGCATGGGTTTTTGCAAACTTATAGGGCTTAAATGTAGGGCTTTCCCCTTTTCCATGTTTGCACATTGAAATTTGCCAGATTGGTTTGCTGGGCCTATGTTGCCTTTGAGACAGTATGGCAGCCCAGAAATGAAAATGAACCCCATCATGGCATACCATTCTCAAATGTAGACAACCCAGGGTATTCAAAATGAGGTATTTCCAGTCTTGTTTACTAGCCACTTAGTCACAAACGCTGGCTTAAGTTAGCGTTTTTATTTGTTTTTTTGCATTTCTTTACACAAAAACTGCACTTTTACTGGTGATTTCATTGTCGTGATCAGTTTTACTGTTTTAAACATACATATTTGTATTCAGCGAATTTTCCCAAGTATAACAATACCCCTCAAGTACATGTTTTATGATGTTTTATAAAGTTACAGGGTCAATATAGGGCTTGCCCAATTTAGTTTGCCAGATTGGTTTGCTGGGTCTATGTTGCCTTTTGAGACCATATGGTAGCCCAGGAATGGGAAATAACCTCGTCATGTCATGCCATTTGCAAATGTAGACAACCCAAGATATTCAAAATGTGGTATTTCCAGTCTTTTGTAGTAGCTTCTAAGTCACAAACGTTGTCCAAAGTCAGCATTTTTTTTTCATTTTTAAAAAAAACAAAAACAGTACTTTTACTGGTGATATCATCGTCGTGATAAGTTTTACTTTTCAAAAACACTCATATTTGTATTCAGCGAAGTCTCCAGAATATAACAATATTCACAAATTTGCATATTTTTTTCCTCTGGTCCAGCAGATGTAATCCGTAGATTTTTTTCGTGACCATTGCGAGGAAGTGAGGTCACACGTGATGGTGTCACTTCCTCCCTGTGCTTTTTGCAGAAAGCTGCATGGAAAGAGAGAGCTCCAAGGACCATGCAAGTGCATGGAATGAGGAAGGAGGGTAAAATCTTTATCAATGACTCACTACTAGTGATTCCATGATAAAGATTTCACCCCCCCCCCCCCCCCCCCTATTAAAGTTATTTTCTCTCCCGGACAGTAATATTATTGTCCATCTAAAATTTGTGCGAATTTCAGGGTATTACTGTAGTTAATAGTTAAATATATGTAGTGTGTGTGTATGTATATATATATATATATATATACATTACATTGCTATATATATATATATACTCTTTGTGTGTGTGTGTGTGTGTGTGTGTGTCTCAAAGTCAAAGAGTTGTGGTAGGGAAAAAAGTGTGGATGAATACCCCTTCCACCTGAAGTAAGTGGATAGTTTAGCAATGTATATGTGTAAGTCATTTGTCTTCCTGATGAAAGTCCTCTATGCAGGACTGAAACGTTGATCGTTTTTTAAAGATGTTCTAATAAATTTTGGACTTTTAACAAGTGAGTGCTCCTGCCTATTTTGGAGATATATATATATATATATATATATATATATATATATATAAAGTATACTGAAAAAAGGCTTGCACTCACGGTCTGTATCTTGGTAAAATATTTCTTCATTATTCCAATATTCTTAAAACATAATTCTAGTCATCATCAACGTTTCAGCCATCTCACGTGGCTTTCATCAGGATCAGTTTAGCACGTGAGATGGCTGAAACGTTGATGATAACTAGAATTATGTTTTAAGAATATTGGAATAAAGAAGAAATATTTTACCAAGATACAGACCGTGAGTGCAAGCCTTTTTCCAGTATACTTTGTATTTTTTGGCTATGGCTACAATGCACCCGGCATTTTGTTAATCCTTGAAGTGTGTGTGCAGGGTACCGGTGGAATATATATATATATATATATATATATATATATATACATATATCGTGGCAGGATGGCCAGGCTCTTCACAATAAACTTCAAATGCAACAGTCAGGATAAAATAGTACTGCAGTTTATTGTCACTTTCCACAATATATACAATGTTGTGCTCTCCCACAAAATAAAACAAAAAGAAAATAAATCCTACTCCAACTTGGAGACTTACTAAACAACAGTATTACTAACTATCCAACTGGCCAGCTAATCTGGTTCCCAGTTTTAAACAAAATTAAATACAGCACTTTAAGCAGGTTTCACACAGTACATTTTACTCAGAGTCTCAGAGTCTCAGGCTTAACTGCCTCCTCTCTCCCAGCTGTTAGACTCCCTGATGTCTTCAGCGGCTAACCTTTTAAAACCCTAGGGCTGGTTAATTACATTCACCTGGTTGATAACATTCGAGTAGTGACTCCCACCAATTAACCCCATCGTGCTGGGAATAGAGAGCGCTCCAATCTATTACTAACATAGAAAGCCTCTCTGACCTTGCCACAATATATATATATATAATGCTGGACACTCCTACATACATACATACACATACATACACGCACACACCTTTATCTCCTATATATGTATAATATATTATAAAATAAATAAAGCATTTTATTATATATTATACATATATAATGCATATATATGATTTAATTAAAAGTGTATTTTGAGATATATGTGTATATATCTCAAAGTACACTTATAATGAAATCAGATATATGCATTATCTATCTATAATATATTCTAAAATGCTTAAATTATTTTATAATATACTTTACATATATAATATATGTTTAATATATTTATTTATTTTAAATTTTACACACTTTTAGGTGCCTGGGGGACTGCCTGACAGCTTAGGCAGTCCCCCTGCTGGCAGCTCCATAGACTTCTATTGCAGCCATGTGATCATGGTGATCACATGGCCCTGGAGGGCCGCAGTGGATGGAGCTGCTGCAGGGGGACTGCTGGTGTCTCAGGCAGTCTCCCCGACCAGGATCGCCACGGATCGCCGGTCCAGGTAAGTCTAGAGAACCGATTTGCTGCGGACATACTGGGTACGTCTGCAGTCATCAATGGACGTTTTTTGTTGGACGTACCCAGTACATCCAAGGTTGGGAATGGGTTAATAAAGTTTAGACATTTTCTGAAACGGACTCCATTGTATGTTCTGCATGAAGTGTCCCCAGGTACTTGAAGGGCGTGGCTCGGTCTGGATAGAGCTGTAAGACGATGGCAGGTAATTCTGGTGATCACCAAGGACAGAACAGATGTTCCAGCGAGGGTATAAACCAGCCACTAACTAGAGGAAGTAGCTCCTATAAAGAAGAAAGGGAGCCATTGGTCGTTACTTAGTGCCTAGCTTTCAGTAGTAGCAGTCGTCAGCTCCTTGTTGCGATTTTAAAAATGTTGTAGTAGATAAACAGCTGCTACTCTTTAAAAGTAGTGACATGCATGATAATGAGAAGTTGCTGGTCAGTAAAATGTAGTGATAAGATTGTAAATGAGTCTTCAAAGATGTAATGTTGCAACTCCAACAATACCTATGCACAGATCTTTTGACTGAACATCAGATCTTCATATTGCGTACTATTTTCTTTTTTTATGATTTATCTCACAAAATTACAGAAATAATAAACAGCAGAAGAGCTATTACAAAAAAAACAAAAAACACACATCTTGTTAATCTGTAGGCTTTTAAAAATGTTTCATTTAGATAACTGATAGGAATTAGGCTTGCTTTTCAATATTAATTCTGCTTTATTCCTAATAAAAAATAGAAAAATAAGTGAAGACTTCATGTTATAAGACTAATTTGATTTGCTCTGTGTTTTGTAAAGGTTAATGGATATATAGTTTATCTTTCCACTCACCAGTGTACTATGCTTTTAGGCAACAATGGCTTCATTCACTAAGTAGTGACTCGTAATAAAATGAAAATTGAAGTTTTGTTGTCAGTTCGCTTCTTACAATGGTAAAAGTCATATAGCATACCTTTGAGTTCTTGCATAGTCCTGTCATTCCATTTCATTTCAAAATTGCTACAATTGCCCTATGTAATATCAAGAACAAACTTTGTTATATGATAAGCTGACTAGCTAAACATGAATTGAAAGAAAACAGAACTTAGATGTGGAATTCTTTGTTTATATTTCATTTTTTTTTTTTTTTTTAAATAATGAAGAATTATCATGTGTATTGAGCAAGCTTAAATATGCAACACAGCTGTCCATGAGGAAAAAAAGTATATTGATGGAATGTTATTTATTTTTAATCAAAGTTTTTTTTAAAAAAAAGATATACCTATATCTTTATAATAAACAAAACAAGAATGGGCACAGCGAATTGGAAACAGAAAAGTAGTAATACATTAGAATTATATATTTGTGTGTTTGTATAGTGCACTTATCTACATGTCTTTTGAGACATTGTAGGCAATGAGTAGACGGTGACATTTGTGTGGTACATTTTGCTGAGGGACAATGAGTATAGCTTATTATAACGTGAATGAGTCTGAAGCCATGTCCCACAAAGAGCTTATCTTTGAGAATGTCACTACATGACAAAAATAGACTTGTGAAAAGAGAACAATTTTAAGTGTACCAAGAAATACAGAACAAGAGCGAGGCAGTGTCAAAGAGAGAGTAGGTGGCTATTATTAGCTTGGTTTTGTTTAAAAAAAAGTACTCTCCTTTATGCTTGTCTATAATAGTATGGTTGAAACATTCTCAGAATATGTTTCCCCCTCCATTGTAAAAATCAAATAGCTATTACTAATACGAAAAGGGCATGCAAACCTGTCATAGTTTTTCATTTCTCATTTTGTCAGTTAGTCATCTAAAATATTACTTTACTGGCTGGTAATATCATTTGTTTGAAACTTTTGTGTTTGGTATCAAGAAAAACTACGTGCTAAATGCAGATGCATTTGCTGCTATTGGATGTGTGAGTTACACATACAATGTCAAAGCTCCTGCTGCCTAATTCTCAAGAAATGTAATTCTTCTGCTACCTGATAGAAAAAAAGGCAACCCAGAAGCCACCCTGTCAGAGATGTATGCTCTATTAAATTAAATACAAAATGTTGCCGGCCCCGGCTGGTCTACAATTTCTACCACACACTGTTCCAATAATGGGTGAGGCTCACGGGAGTTAAAATTTGTGTTTGATGTAATGGGATAGTAAAGCCTCCACTTGCTAAATAGATACGTGTAATATAACTCCAATTATCACCATCCAGTTGCTGGTTGAGGCTGATTGAAATTTTATTGCAAAATAAATACATGTCATACAAGATCCAACACACTCGCTCATTCACTAAAAAAAACAGCAATTTCAAAGCTCACATAATGTAATGACAGATAAATGTATATATATATATATATAGAGAGAGAGAGAGATAGAGAGAGAGAGACTTTTGTTTTTGTTGGTCTTCTCTTATTTGATTTGAGAATAAAAGCAACATTTAATAGCTGCCATCAATCATCTAATATCTTTCTTTCATCAATAATCTGGTTGTAGAAAGGTTTGTTGGGAACATTATCTCAAAAATGCCATCCTTTTTGAGTGAGAGTGTGTTTTGAACAGGACTGAAAACTACAAACGACATTGTTTTTAGTAAAAAGAAAAATGCAAGCATTGTCAACCTAGATTAGGGGTTCCCAATACAGTGTTAAAATAATTCTAATAGTCCAGGATTAAGATATTTCCCATCTTGATTCGAATAGGGATATTAAAATATCGGGACTACTGGTATTGCCTTTAGAATGGAGTTTGAAATCACTGCTCTAGACAAGATTACACAGTAGTTGGGTTTTGTGGGGTTATTGATATGTTGTAAATAAAACATCTATATCACAATATGTAGCTGAGAACCCAAGTTCATCTTTGGGAATAATGTAAGACTTCCACATGTTAAGTGGTGGAAACTCTATTATTTTAATGGATAACACCATCACTTAGCAACGGACAAGAGAGGGACATCGAAAAATGCATGCATTTCATGCTGCATGGAGCATTTAATTATCAATATGCAACAGATAAAAAAAGTTGTTGTGTACTTAATTGTCTTTTTCTATACCAAATTTGTACTGAATTAAGTTGTAACAATATACTTTCTGAATACTTATTTTTATATATGTGTATATATATTTAAGTAACAAGAAGATAAGCTAGTGGCCAAAGGCAACCAGCCTGAAAGTGTGTCTGGGGAATCCTAAAAGGGGGTAACCCTTACATACGTGTAGAAAGAAAAAAAGAGAAAAGGAAAATCCAAAGAGTAATGGAGTGACTCCACACCCTTATATAGGATAAACCTATCGAGGAGACCCCGTCCTAGATGTAATGCTAAAACTTAACTTTTAATAATTATAGCATAAAACAATGTAAACACAAGAAATGAAAAATATATGAAACAAAAAATGGAAAATAGGAGTGCTACCACAAAAAATGTGTGGATATGGACAGTGAAAATAATAAAGAAAAAACATAAACTGTCCACTATAACCACCTATATACAGAGATCAAAGTGTCACAAATGGTGACAAGATGGGGAGGGGAAAGAGGAAACAGCCTGGGTAATCCTCTATGACACTGAAAGCAGATCCTAGGCTATAGGCCTAGAGGTAACAGAGTATCTGGTGCATATGGCAACAAAGTTGCACTAGTAACAAATGCACATAGATCAAAGTATATCTGTAAGAACCCAAATCTGCTAAATAACTCGCCCAGAATCCTGAAAGCAGTTCCTAGGCTAAAAGCCTAGAGGTAACAGAGTATCTGGTGCATATGGCAACAAAGTTGCACTAATAACTGAATGCACATAAAGCAAAATATATCTGTAAGAACCAAACTCGGCTAAATCACTCGCCCAGATATCTAAATGAAACAAAAGATCCCCTCCTAATAAACCACCAGAGTCCCAGAGCTAATATAGAAAGCTAGACTGACTAAGATCTCCATGAGTGGAGCAGCACCTAGCTAAACTTCTTAACGCGCGTTTCAGCGCTTAATTGCGCCTTCGTCAGAGGTAAATTATATGTCTACCCCCTAGCCGGCTCTTTTATATGTGACGAGCCGGCAGGATTAAGGGGGAGTGGCGGACCCGTGCGCGCCGAAAAACGGCATTCAAAGTAGTACCGCCCCCCTGGATGAGTCACTCTACGATTGACAGGGCATGTAAATTTATCACTAAAGTTTCATCACCTAAACGCTCAATAGGGAATGAGCTAAGTGTCGTAGAAACAATGAAGAAAAGATCTCCTTGCACATCAGAAACATCAAAAGGAATAAATGGATCAGAGTCCATTAATAAATAATTTATCTTGCTGGCAAAGTGTGATATAATATTCATTGAACTGAGAAAAATAAATAAACAAGTGAATAGATATAGCCCAATTACTAGTGAGTCTTAAAGTGACAGCATCCTTGTCTCACATCCAAAAAAAGGGGGATAGGACTGAAACATCCATATAATCTGATGAATAATAATAACAAAAGTATTTACAAAAAGTGAATAAAATAAATAAACCTATGTACAAATTAAGAAAAATGCATTACTGATGATGTTAAATAATGCTCTCAGTGTAACTCATTTATCAATGAAGGGAGTAAATGTAAACCCCTAATTCAGCCCATTGGGGGCCAGTGTGTTGAAATTGTAAATCCAAAAGGATTCTCTTCTGAGGAGGGTACGGTCCAGGTCACCTCCTCTGCGACCCAATTGTACTTTTTCGACCCCTGCAAACTTAATACCTCGCGTGTCACCCTGGTGGTAGTTTCTCATGTGTCTAGCAACCGGGGTGTCTCTGAGGTTTCTAACAGAATGTATGTGTTCCATGATTCGCCTCTTAAAGGGGCAAATAGTTTTCCCCACATACCTAAGTCCACAGGTACAGGTTAACAAGTAAATGATGCCTTTCGTGTTGCAGTTAAAAAAGTGTGTGACATGACGTACTGAGTTATCAATCAAGTTTGGAAGGATTTTTGAGTCTTTCATTATATATTGGCAGGCCACACACCTGCCACATTGGTAGGTGCCCTGTACCGAGAGCCAATTTGTAGTGGCACATTTGGAGGACAGGTGGCTAGAAACGAGAACATCTTTTAGATTTTTGCCTCTTCTTGCAGTAAGAGAGACAAAAGGAGTCACAACTCCCTTAAGTTGGGGATCTTGGGAGATCAGTGGCCAGAACCTGCCTAGTATTCGTTTAGATTGATCCCAACCAGAGTCAAACGTTGCTATGCAGCGTATAGGTTCCTGTTTGGTAGATATCGCCTTATCTTTCAGAAGGTCCTCTCTATCACTCAAAAGGGCCCTCTGATACGCCCTCTTGAGGCAACGATTGGGGTATCCCCTCTCTTTGAACCTTGTTCTGAGGAGTTTTGCTTGGTTGATATATTCTTCCGTAGTTGAGCAATTTCTCCTCAGACGAAGGTATTGCCCAACCGGGATCCCTTTTTTGAGGGGAATAGGGTGATGGCTGTCCCACTTCAACATAGTGTTTGTTGAGGTGTGTTTCCTAAATATTGTAGTCTCAATTTCTAAATCTGGGCGAGTGATTTAGCCGAGTTTGGTTCTTACAGATATATTTTGCTTTATGTGCATTCAGTTATTAGTGCAACTTTGTTGCCATATGCACCAGATACTCTGTTATCTCTAGGCTTTTAGCCTAGGCACTGCTTTCAGGATTCTGGGCGAGTTATTTAGCAGATTTGGGTTCTTACAGATATACTTTGATCTATGTGCATTTGTTACTAGTGCAACTTTGTTGCCATATGCACCAGATACTCTGTTACCTCTAGGCTTATAGCCTAGGATCTGCTTTCAGTGTCATAGAGGATTACCCAGGCTGTTTCCTCTTTCCCCTCCCCATCTAGTCACCATTTGTGACGCTTTGATCTCTGTATATAGGTGGTTATAGTGGACAGTTTATGTTTTTTCTTTAATATTTTCACTGTCCATATCCACAATTTTTTTGTGGTAGCACTCCTATTTTCCATTTTTTGTTTCATATATTTTTCATTTCTTGTGTTTACATTGTTTTATGCTATAATTATTAAAAGTTAAGTTTTAGCATTACATCTAGGACGGGGTCTCCTCGATAGGTTTATCCTATATAAGGGTGTGGAGTCACTCCATTACTCTTTGGATTTTCCTTTTCTCTTTTTTTCTATATATTTAAGTATCTGCAGTTATGATAAGTTGGTTGTATACATGTCACGTATTCATCCGCACTTAAAAATGTGGTTAATGGCATTTACCGTCCTGAGAGGAAAAGTTGTGCCGAGCAGCAATACCGTCCTGACATGAAAAATTGTGCCGAGCAGCAATCATGCACATGATAAACCTGCTAATTGCTTTTGGGGTCAAAGGCCGGTCATGGCCAATCAGATCCACAGGAGGGTTTGTGCTGAGCAGCAATCATGCACATGGAAACCTGGTAATTGCTTTTGGGGTTACAGCCTGGTTACAGCCAATCAGGGTCAAAGGGTGGTTACAGCCAATCAGATCCTATAGTGGTTTCCTCCTGGTGGTAATCCGAGAGTGCATTCCTGATCTTGATTTTCTGGTATTTGACTTTGACTTCGTTTTGACTTCCCTGAATTCTGGTGTCCTTGACTTTTGGCTTCCCCTCACCGTTGTGTCTGATTTTGTGTTCCTGACCTCGACAAGTATTTTGACTATTCTTGGATATGTTAAGTCCAGCCATTTTAAGGTCCGGTTATACATTATCCTTAGTCCTAGGTGTGACACAGTTCTGCGTGCTGGATCAACTTGTAATCCTGACAATACATGCGGCAGAACAAGAGAGGATAGGTAGTGGCAGACAATAAATGTTGCCCATTTGAATGCTTCTTTTCTATTTCTTGCTCAATACATGGTGTTCTTTTCTGCTGTTAAACATATAGTTATTATTGGTCACCAAACACAGATTTCTCATTAAGGGCACAAACTGCTCTTTGTTTAATGCTATTAGAAATGATTATGCTTCTATTATTGAATTATAGAAAAGCCTTATTTTCCTTTACTATTCCATTTGTCCTGCAATATCATCAATCTTTGTAATTTCGTATAGCTATCCTGATACACAGCATTTAAATGGACTTAACTTTAATCAAGCTTTTATCCTTCTGAAACTCTCATTGTAAAATCATTTAAAGGATATTACACAAACTAATCACATATCCTTAGCTGCACATGAAGCTATACTGAAAACAAAGTGTAACACTTCACATTTAACAAATATAAATTAAGAATTACCAATGCAAACATAAATTAAAAAAAAACAAAGATGTCACAGCAGCAGATCACCCCCTAAGGGTATTTTAAGGGCTGTGTTCTATTACTCCCACATTTATAAAATGACATCACCACTTGACTTCAAAAGAACTGCAAACTTGACTTTTGGTAATTTAGTTAGAAAAAGAATACAAGCCCAATGTGGTGAACGGAACCTTACCCCGGGCTTCTGGAGGGGCCTGCTAGCCAGCCTCCTGCCCCAGGACTATGGCCCATGTATTAGACCTTGGTTCAGGACTGTGAAAAGGCTTTGTTCATGCCTTTTAAATCACCAGGTTCGGTACATGAGATGTACCGAACATATTAGACTTATGCTGTTCGTATGCTGAACCAACTCCTGAACAACCAGGCCACCCAGGGGATTCGTGTGCTGCTGGTTGACTCTTTTGACCCCTATCAACACCTTAACCACAATGTTCTAAGTGGTTTGCTGGGTGGCCGCCGTTCATATAGACGAACACGTGGCGGCAAACATATTTAACTGCGAACGCGTAAAGTGGTATTTGGTCGTCGAGTGTATGGAGCTATAATCAGGCACTCAATGGGGCAAACACTTCCACCTCCAGTTAAGTTTGGAAAAAAAGTGTGCGAATGGAACGGCGTTCAGTTGGAGCAAACTCCTGAACAACGGGCACATGACCAGCTTAGGCACGAACTGTTATATTCGTTGGTTCTATTGTATTTTGTACTCCCAAAGGAGACTGACCGCTCAGCCTGATTTCATGGAACTCTTTTGGGCAGGTGTCTCGTGTGCGGTCGGTCTAAACTATACCCCGGTGGTAATCCGGCTGCGATCGTGCGATCTAAGCGCTTTTGGGATATGTTGGGCGTTCAGATCCAGGCTATCAGGGGATATAGGACTTGAGGGGGTACCCAATTGTTAACTGTGTATTGTTGGGGTGAATTTGAGATGTATGTCCTGGACTTGAGTTATTGTCATTAAGTTTTGTAGTTTGTCACCGTCTCCTCTCAGGTCCAGTGGAGAATGCCCCTGAAATATGTCACGGCAAACCCCTTGCATGTGGCTCCCATTACACCAGTTCTCCTTCACCTTCAACATAGAGTCTCCTCTCATGCTTGGAGGGAACAGCTATATTCACTACTCTGGGGATTGCTATAGTCACTATACTCCTTGGGATTACAACACAGTTCTACCTGCTAGACCAGGCATAGACAACCTTCGGCACCCCGGATGTTTTGGACTACACCTCCCATGATGCTTTGCCAGCATTATGGGTCTAAGAGCATTATAGGGGATGTAGTCCACAACATCTGGGGTGCCGAAGGTTGCCTATCCCTGTGCTAGACTCTCAGAATTAGGAGAGCTCTACCCACTGGAAGCAGGATCCTGGACTTGGGTCCAGGTTGGGTGAAGGACATCAAAACCCTAGCCAAGCATTAACGCTGGCTACGGGGACTGCAGTGGTTATGATGTCTAGTGGAGTTATTGGAAGTACTCCAAGATAAGCATTACGAAGTAATGATTGGCGGCCGCACCCAGTCGGGGTGCCAGGCAGTCCTCCACATCCAACATTTACCGAATGACCCACTGACAGAATGTTATTTGGTAATCCAGTTCATTCAGTAATCACATGCAACTATGTCTTATGAGCATTTTCTGACCAATCCTGTGGCCACAATCATGAACCAAACATAATTCAGTGCTACTTGTTATCAATTGGTTTATTAGTCAGTCAATGTCAAGTTCCTGTAAAATTAGACTGAACTGTAGACTGTATGTCAGTTCTTCATTTCCTCTTGATGTAACACTGAGATAGTGAACAAAAAGCATTGTGTTGGGTTGTTGGATTGTTTTCTTTTTTGATCGTGCACAGTCTTACTACTGAGAGAAATTGAGCTAACTGTGGCCGGTGAATATTTTAGAGAAAATTATTTTTTTCCAGTAGTTTTAACTAGTGGAGACAAAGAACCGAGCTGTCCCAGCAGTTTATTTAAAGTGATTTTTTTTCTAGAAACATTTGTGTACTGAAAATATATTCCTTTTCATTCATATATGCGGTTTGTGCTTAAGGAAGTTTTGTGTATGTGTGTGTGAAATCCAAGCATTTCCCATGCCAATCTCTTCAAAATTTTAAATATTATACATTAATAAAGTTAGTTTACAGTATAATAGCTCCAGGTGTAAGTTACAATAACTTACTCTGTTGCTCAAATAGGTTAGGTGGGCAATGTGGTCATAACCCAATATAAACATCACAAAAACAAGAGCTGAAGAAGGTAAAGTCCTAAACAAAAAAGAGGGATTTTGACTTCACTGAAATCACCACCAATGTATATTCAATCTTATAGGTAATAGAAGATAATTTAGAAAAACTTTATTAATAATTATAGAAAACCACAAAAAAAGACAAAACAAAACAGAATGCAATGAGTAAGTGAAATATAAATTAAAAGAATGGAGGGGGGGAGAATTATTTTGAAATCAAAAGGTGGAGCGACACAACATTGGAATTAAGTCCTAGTAAATATTATTGGCCATAATCCATGTAAAAGAACACTTTCTTATGTACTGTATCTAAATTTTTGTATTGCAACAGTATAATAGATACTTTTCACAAAATTAGAAAGAGATACATGTAACGAATTAGATGGAGAGATTAGAAGAATATAGAGATAATCCTAGGATTCTGGGAGCTGGTAGAAGAAGCTAGATTTGAGTATAGATGAGAGATGTCGGCACCTGTGGTTATAAAGTAGCCATCATACACCAGTGTATTGAAGTAAGTAGACCACCACAATTATAATACATTAAACAGTATCTGTGGGTGTCAACTAACAAGCACACACTAGAGTATTACAATGAAAGGAGTCCACCACAATAGCGTTTTTAGACAGTATCTCCCCAGTGGAGAATCTCCACGTGGATAAATCAGGACAGGTAATAGAGTTAGAGAGTAGAAGAATTTAGCCACCCATATTGAAGCCCATCCATATTACTTTCTATGAAAATTTCCATTGAGTGAAGGTCCTCCCAAAGAGGAGATTAATTGTATAGTGAAAGATGGTTAATTAGAAAAAATATAGATTAAGATGAGAATGAGCTAATGTGATTAGCCCCAAATCCAGATATAGTATATACTTCTACCCAGGGGTGTACCTAGAGCTTTTGGCACCTGGGGTGGATCCTAAATTTGCCTCCCCACCCACTCCCAACTTTAAAAAATGTAGAAGAAAAATGCAAAACATTCTAATGTATTTAGCACTCAGCAGTGTTTGTGCATTTTTTTGTATTTAGCACTGAGCGGTGTTTGTGTGTTTGAATGTAAGCATGTTATGGTATGGATTATGTGTTATGGTATGGATTATGTGCATTCCCCACCCTCCCCGACCCTCCATATGTATAACACATACAGATACATACATGGACACACATGCTAATACACAGACATACAGATTGACACTTCTACCGAAGCAAACACTGACACACATACAGATACACAGACACATACTGACACACATATAGACACATATGCAGATGCACATACACAGAATGGCACTGATAAAGATATAAACAGTGAAACACATACAGATACATAGGGGCACACACTGACACACATGCAGACACTTAGATACACATACAGGCACAAAGATACATGCATATAGACAGGCATGCAGATACACAGACATACTTAATGACAAACATTCAGACACACATACAGACAAACAGATACACAGACAAAGAGATGCACATACAGACACACATGCAGACAACCAGATACATACACATACAGATATACAGACACAAATACATACAGAAATGCACACACACACAGACAGACACAAACACACATACAGGCGCACACACACAAACAGACATATAGACAAACACAGATATACTGATACAGACATTCTCTCTCACACACACACATGCAAAGTGTTTAAAAAAATGTTAGTGACTTCCCTGGGTACCAGTGGCTGCCTTATGCTGATGGGAGTCAGAGATCCCACTCTGCCTTCCTCTTCTCCTCTGTTAGCTGGGAGCTCTTAAAGCGCGCAGGACTGATCGGGTCCCAGGAAATCCATTGCCATCGGGTGGCGTTAAGAGCATGGGTCACCCGATGGGCCCCTTCAATGTAGGGCCGGTGGTTTTTCTGCACGGCCGGGGCTGCACCACAATGCCAGCAAGCACCTGGTCACAGGGGTCGAAAGGGCAGCTGGGCCCCCTGGAGTGACGGGCCTGGTCTCAGCTGCGACCCCTGTGACCGTGGTAGTTCCGCCACTGCACACAGCTACACAGAAATACAGCTACACACACTGACACACAGGGACACACAGTCACACACAGATACAGACATGCCCACATGCAGCTACACATATAAACAGATATGCACATACTAATACACAGGTACACGCACTTAAAGATACAGACACACATAAAGATACACACTTACAGATACGCAGACACACATGTACACACATGCAGATACAGAGACACAGTCACACACAGATACAAACACTGACACATACAGATACTTAGACACACAGATACAGACACACATACAGATACAAATACAACAAAACAAGTCCTGCGCTCAAACTCCCATCTCTCAAGGCAGATCCCCCTAAGCGGATCCTACACTGACCCTTCACCTTGCTTCCTTGAGCTTCTGGCAAAGATATCTCCACTAAGAAAGAGAGGGGTATTTTTTATATACACCCCTATATACTTAGTAAACCTTAATAGGGAACACATGGGATTGGCGGCTGCATTGTAACAAAGCTGTGTGATACAAAAAGTAAATACAAATACAAATACAGGGAGTGCAGAATTATTAGGCAAGTTGTATTTTTGAGGATTAATTTTATTATTGAACAACAACCATGTTCTCAATGAACCAAAAAAACTCATTAATATCAAAGCTGAATATTTTTGGAAGTAGTTTTTAGTTTGTTTTTAGTTATAGCTATTTTAGGGGGATATCTGTGTGTGCAGGTGACTATTACTGTGCATAATTATTAGGCAACTTAACAAAAAACAAATATATACCCATTTCAATTATTTATTTTTACCAGTGAAACCAATATAACATCTCAACATTCACAAATATACATTTCTGACATTCAAAAACATAACAAAAACAAATCAGTGACCAATATAGCCACCTTTCTTTGCAAGGACACTCAAAAGCCTGCCATCCATGGATTCTGTCAGTGTTTTGATCTGTTCACCATCAACATTGCGTGCAGCAGCAACCACAGCCTCCCAGACACTGTTCAGAGAGGTGTACTGTTTTCCCTCCTTGTAAATCTCACATTTAATGATGGACCACAGGTTCTCATTGGGGTTCAGATCAGGTGAACAAGGAGGCCATGTCATTAGATTTTCTTCTTTTATACCCTTTCTTGCCAGCCACGCTGTGGAGTACTTGGACGTGTGTGATGGAGCATTGTCCTGCATGAAAATCATGTTTTTCTTGAAGGATGCAGACTTCTTCCTGTACCACTGCTTGAAGAAGGTGTCTTCCAGAAACTGGCAGTAGGACTGGGAGTTGAGCTTGACTCCATCCTCAACCCGAAAAGGCCCCACAAGCTCATCTTCCTCCACCTCCACCTTGCTGGCGTCTGAGTCGGACTGGAGCTTTCTGCCCTTTACCAATGCATCCATCTGGCCCATCAAGACTCTCATTTCATCAGTCCATAAAACCTTAGAAAAATCAGTCTTGAGATATTTCTTGGCCCAGTCTTGACGTTTCAGCTTGTGTGTCTTGTTCAGTGGTAGTCGTCTTTCAGCCTTTCTTACCTTGGCCATGCCTCTGAGTATTGCACACTTTGTGCTTTTGGGCACTCCAGTGATGTTGCAGCTCTGAAATATGGGCAAACTGGTGGCAAGTGGCATCTTGGAAGCTGCACACTTGACTTTTCTCAGTTCATGGGCAGTTATTTTGCGCCTTGGTTTCTCCACACGCTTCTTGCGACCCTGTTGACTATTTTAAATGAAACGCTTGATTGTTCGATGATCACGCTTCAGAAGCTTTGCAATTTTAAGAGTGCTGCATCCCTCTGCAAGATATCTCACTATTTTTGACTTTTCTGAGCCTGTCAAGTCCTTCTTTTGACCCATTTTGCCAAAGGAAAGGAAGTTGCCTAATAATTATGCACACCTGATATAGGGTGTTGATGTCATTAGACCACACCCCTTCTCATTACAGAGATGCACATCACCTAATATGCTTAATTGGTAGTAGGCTTTCGAGCCTATACAGCTTGGAGTAAGACAACATGCATAAAGAGGATGATGTGGTCAAAATACTCATTTGCCTAATAATTCTGCACTCCCTGTAGAGAAGTCCTGTGCTTAAACTCCAATCACTCCCGGACAGCAACAATGACCCCAGTACACATCAGCCCAATACATACAGTAAAAACCAAAGAAAAACGTTACCTACGCTCTCTCCTAAATCCCTATGTATATTTAAACAAATCAAGGTTATTTAGTTACTCCAATGGCCATTGGAGGGAATGCCCGCCTGCCACGTCAAGGCACACATAAAGATACACTGACACAGGCACACAGTGCGTATGTGTGTATAGTGGATGCAAAGTGTGTGTGTGTGTGTGTGTGTGTGTGTATGTGTGTATAGTGGATTCAGTGTGTGTAGTGGATGCCCTATGTGTAGTTGATGCAGTGTCTGTGTGTAATGGATGCAGTGTCTGTTTGTGTAGTGAATCCATTGTGTGTGTATACTGGATGCAGTGTGTGTAATGAATGCATTATATGTGTGTGTGTGTCTATCTATCTATATATATATATATATATATATATATATATATATATATATATATATACACACACTGCCCCCCACACTGTCCCCTTCATACACACTGCTCACCCACATTGTCACCTTCATACACACTACTCCCCAGACTGTCACCTCCCTGCACACTTTCACCTTCCTACACACTGCCCCACCCCCCACACTGTCACCTTCCTGCCCAGGAGTCTCCTGGGACCCAAAAATAGGCAGCACAGGTGTCTTACATCAGACACAGGGGCGCAAAAAGCAGCCCCTGTCTAAGTGTGCCCCGGGCAGACTGCCCCCCTTTAGAACACCACTGTCACCTTCCTACACACTGCCCCCCCACACTGTCAATCTTTATACACACTGCATCCACTACACACACGCGCTCTGCATCCACTATAGCATCCACTAAGATTGACAGTGTGGGGGGGGGGGGCAGTGTGTAGGAAGGTGACAGTGTGGGGGGAAGTGTGTAGGAAGGTGACATTGGGTGGCGATGTGTAAGAAGGTGACAGTGTGGGGGGGCAGTGTGTAGGAATGGGGCAGTGTGGGGTACATTTTGTAGAAAGGTGACGTTGTGGGGGGCAGTGTGCAGGAAGGTGACAGTGTGGGGGGGCAGTGTGTAGGAAGGTGACAGTGTGGGGGCAGTGTGTAGGAAGGACACAGTAAAGGGGGCAGGGAATGGGGGTGACAGTGTGGTGGGGCAGGAAGGTGACAGTGTGAAGGGGCAGTGTCAGGGGCGGACTGACAGGTCGGGCAGATCGGTCACTGACCGAGGGCCCGAGTCAGTCAGGGGCCCGGCAGCACAGTCATGCTTCTGCTGTGGAGATCAGAGATCTCCACAGCAGAAGGATGTTAAATAAAGTGCTGTAAGAAGGTTGCAGGGGCCCATAATGAGTCGAAGGGCCCCCCCTGCAACCCATCACTCTGCAAATACCTCCCCCTCCCCAATCATTCAGTGAGAGACCTGGCAGCATACCTCTCACTGCCAGGTCTCCTCTCTCTCTCTCTCCCTGCAGCACTCAGTGCTCCGTGTGAGGATGGGAGGCAGGGCAGGAAGTGACATCACCCCCTGCTTCCCTCTCACACGGAGCACTCACAGCCTGGATGGAGGGTGAGAAGAGGAGCCTGGCCTGACAAGTGCTGCTTCAGGAGGTGGAGGGAGAAAACATCAGATTGTACAGGTAAGCAGGCCCATACACACTGACCCCCCCATACACACATTGCACCCCCCATACACACTGCCCACCCATATACACACACTGCCCACCCATATACACACTGCCCACCCATATACACATATACTGCCCACCCATATATATATACATACACACACATACACTGCACACCCATATATATATACATACACACACATACACTGCACACCCATATATACACACCCTGCCCCACCCATATATATATATATATACACTGCCCACCCATATATACATTGCTCATCCATATACATGCACACACTGCCCCCACCCATATATACGCATCCACTGCCCACCCATATATACGCACACACTGCCCACCCATAGATATACACACACACTGCAGACACTGCCCACCCATAGATATACATACACACACACACACACACACACCATACACTGCCCACCATTAGATACACACAGACTGCATACACTGCCCACCCATAGATACACACACACACACACGCTGCATACACTACCCACCCATATATATACACACGCTGCATACACTACCCACCCATATATGCACACACGCTGCATACACTACCCACCCATATATGCACACACATTGCCCACCCATATATATGCACACCTACTGCATACACTGCCCACCCATATATACACACACATTGCCCACCCATATATATGCACACACACTGCATACACTGCCCACCCATATATACACACACATTGCCCACCCATATATATGCACACACACTGCATACACTGCCCACCCATATATACACACACATTGCCCACCCATATATATGCACACACACTGCATACACTGCCCACCCATATATACACAAACATTGCCCACCCATATATACACACACACTGCACACATTGCCCACCCATATATGCACACACGCACTGCCCACCTATATATACACACGATGCACACACTGCCCACCTATATATACACACGATGCACACACTGCCCACCCATATATACACACACTGCATACACTGCCCACCTATATATATATATATATATATATATATATATATATATATATATATATATATATATATAGATATATACACACACTGCCCCCCCACACACACTGTCCACCCATATATATACACACACTGCCCCCCCACACACACTGCCCACCCATATATACACACACACATACACTGCCCCCCCATACACACACTGCCCCCACACACACACCATACACACGCACGGCCCGCCCACACATACACTGCCCCCACACACACCATACACATACATACACTGCCCTCCCCATACACACATTGCCCCACACACACACATACACTGCCCCCACACCATACACACATTGCCCCCCCACACACACACACTGAACCTTTCACACACACTGCACCACTCATGCACACCACTGCTCCTATGCCATACTACAGCCTCATGTCCCAGCAGACCCCAGGTAAGTTGTCAAACTGTTCTCAAACGGTTTGACTACTTACTTTAAAATTCTTTTTAACATTTACTTAGTCCTTAAAGGACCACTATAGGCACCCAGACCACTTCAGCTCAATGAAGTGGTCTGGGTGCCAGGTCCCTCTAGTTTTAACCCTGCCGCTGAAAACATAGCAGTTTCAGAGAAACTGCTATGTTTCACTAAGGGTTAATCCAGCTTCTAGTGGCGGTCTCACTGACAGTTCGTTAGAGGTGCTTCCGCGATTCTCATTGTGAAAATCACAGCGAGAAGACAAGCTGGACGTCCATAGGAAAGCATTTAATAATGCTTTCCTATGGGCGGTTTGAATGCGTGAGCGGCTCTTACCGCGAAAGCGCATTCGAATCTGACGTCGGCAGAGGAAGGAGAATTCCCCAGAGCCGAGGGAGCCCGGCGCAGGAAAAAGGTAAGTGGCTGAAGGGGTTTTAACCCCTTCAGCCCAGCAGTGGGGGGGACATAATGACCCTATAGTGCCAGAAAAACAAGTTTGTTTTCCTGGCGCTATAGTGCTCCTTTAATATTTTGTCTTCGAAGGGCCCTGGATCTAATTTTGTCCGGGGGCCCAGAAGGCTGTCAGTCCACCCCTGGGCAGTGTGTAGGTGACAGTGTGGGGGACAGGACTTGGGAGTGACAGTGTGGGTGTCAGGAAGGTGACAGTATGGAGGGGACAGGGTTTGGGTGTGACAGTGTGGAGGGGCAGGAAGGTGACATTGTGGAGGGGCAGGGATTCAGGTGACAGTGTGAGGGGCTGGGTGTGAAGGTGACAGTGTGGGGGACAGTGTGGGGAAAGATGATAGTGGGGGTGTGCTGTTGACCAGGTCTGATGAACCGTTTTAAAAAAAAGTGGCTTATCCCAGTCACCCACTCACCCTGCCATTACATTTCCCTGGTTGGACAGCAGACTGGATTCTGAATCTTTATCAGCAGCAGCTCCTCTCATCTCGCAAGAGCATTTCCGCGGGTAGCCATGGCAACGCTCCGGCATGTATTGCGCTCCGCAGAGCATTGCCATAGCAACCCGCAGAAAGCTCTTGCGGGATGCGAGAGGAGCTGCTGCGGATATAGGTTTAACAAGGAGTCTCCTGGGTCCCAAAAATAGGCAGCACAGGTGTCTTACATCAGACACAGGGGCGCAAAAAGCAACCCCTGTCTAAGTGTCCCCGGACAACCCCCTATGGAATGGCTCCCAGGGCAGACCGCCCCCCTTTAGTACACCACTGGTTCTACCTATAAGGTCATATAGAACACATAAGAGAAATATGAGAATACAGATGAAAATATATAATTAGACATGTAACGGATCGACGGGCACCCCGACTGTGTACCTCCATTGAATGATGCTCCTAGCACTTCCTGAGGGCTCCAAGCACTCCAGCCAACACTATAACCACCGTGGACTCCTTCAGAGAGCAAGACAGGAACAAGCTCTTACAATACCTTAGGAGTGATTATAGCAAGGGAATATGCAGAGCGTAGCAATCCCTTTTAGCAGATTCCCCCAACAAGAGACGGCACTCCAAATTGAGGGTGAAGTAGAACTGACTGTACTGGCACATGCAGCCTCTTTTATTCACATTGTACAAACATAGTACTGCCCACAGGGTTTTGAAGAACAACCAATCAACACATTACAACACAGATAACACTCCCATTCATTACATCAGAAATCCTCCCCTGTTTTACAAATATATCAACACAATAGACTAACTTAATTATCACAGGCAGGAAAATACAGCATTATAAAACATATCACAGGGTCCCCAAAACATGCAACCCCATAAATAGCAGGGGATCTGGGTGAACCACATATCCAAAATTCACCCAGATCCGTTCAGTAGTTTGGAAGATAAGGTTTAATGCAGATTCAGCAGAACATATACAGGCTATATGAAAAATAATTACTGTTAAATGGGTCCCCTGTTCTGTAGTTTAAAACTATTGAATGATGTCTTTGTGCACCAAATACCGGCGAGATGGCACCGTGTAGAAAAGTCAAAACAGTGTCTGTGAGTTAAAATGGGCACCATCTGTTGTTCTCACCATGTGCTTCATCCATTGTTCTCACCATGTGCCTCTGATACATGAAATGGTGGCCACCCAGTAACTTCACACTTTGTCTGGTAGTCTAGATGGGAGATAGCCACCTTAACCAAATACATTAACGATAAAATTACACCAAGAGGTCTGAGGTTATTTAAAATGCCCACATCCTATACTGATAACAAAGTATTCATGGAAGAGTGGTATAACCACTTAGAATTTTGCACCTTTGGATTAATGAGAAGTCTTATTAAAGTTAAAAGTGAAAAACTTTTAAAATTGGATAAAAAAATCAATAGCCTAAGAGAACAACTTATCCCCTTTGCTGACACCGAAGAATATTTTTGCCAAACAGTAAAAATCAAAAAAATAGCAGAAACTGAAACAGACACCAAAAAAATGCAAATCAACAAATATAATAGAGACAAATGGGAATATGCTCACAACCAAATTCGCACATATAATACAAAAAACCACAACAAAATAGAAAGAATCACTTTTCCACACACTATTCCACAGATGTTGATAATCGTTTTAATCACAGGCACTATCAAAATAAAACAAACAAAGAAAGATTTGAACAAACAAATAACAATGATCACCAATACAGACCACAGCATAGATCTCCAAGGAGATACACTGGGAGACAGAATTATACACAACACTGGAACAAATTCACTAGGAGAAATTCTGAAAAGATTTTCACTGATAAATACACCACAATTGATGAAAACACAAAAAAGACTTCAGTTAGACCACTTGAACATAAAATAAAAGAAGACACACATTTTGCAGCCAAAGCACATACACATAACTACTACAATACCTCACCACTGGTTGTAAGACCTAAAACTCACAGGTTCACATATGAACCATCTTCCCCTAAATATAAAACTAAGGGCAGACAATACTCTTGGGAAAAAGTCACAACAAGGAATCATAAAAAACACGAAGAACAAGAACCTAATACATCGAAAGACCTAGTCACAAAGAATAGATACCATGCCTTATCCTTCTGTGAACCCTTTGATGAGACCTCTTTTTTAGAAATTCCCTCAAACAGAGAACGTCATACAAATCAATTAAACATTTCACCAATAAAGAGTCGCAAAAGAGATTTAGAGGATGCAGATCAGGCAGAAGATAGTAAGAAAGGAAGAACCAAAAGATTTTAGATAAATCACATACAAATTCACCTACCGGTATTTTCAATCTGTCTAACAAAACACTTAACAAAACAGAAATAGATGTTCTCAAAAAAGGTCTCAAATTTGCCCCCACTAAACCCTATAATTCTTTTATGACTTTTATTGACATCGGCAAATTCGTCAGAAACGCCACATTAAAAAGATTTTTTTCCATTAATGTCAATAAAAATCAGACTAATATCGATAATATTTCCAATAAATATATAAGTAGTAATTTAAAAAATAAATCAAAGTTTTATCCGGCACATTGCAAATCCAGCGCTCTAGACATCTTTGAAAAGAAAGTTGAAAAAGACATTAGAGTTTTATAAAAAAATAACAAATATAAAGATAAAACCAATCTGACTAAAAAAGAAAAACAGACCCTTAAGGATCTATATAATGATAACACAATCATGATTAAACCCGCGGACAAAGGTGGAGGCCTTGTGATCTTATCTAAAGAACAGTATGAGGAAGAGGCCTATAAACAGCTAAATGACCACACTACCTACACCAAACTTCTTATTAACCCCACAACTAATATTAAGAAAGAACTAAAAACATATTTAGATAAAGGGCTTGATATCGTAATCTTGGATAATAAAGAATTCCAATATATTAATATTACTCATCCAAAAATTCCGGTGATTTACTTCCTCCCGACAATTCATAAAAATCTGTCAAAACCTCCAGGACGACCAATTGTCTCCGGTATTGGTTCAGCTCTTTCAAACTTGTCCGAATACATAGATATTTTACTCCAGCCTTATGTTATTAAAACTAGATCTTATTTAAAAGATACCATAGACCTTTTAAAAAAATTTGAAAAAATTGGCTGGCAAGAAAATGATTTACTTATTACCTGTGATGTACAATCCCTGTACACTATTATCCAACACGATAAAGGATGTGAAGCAGTGAAAAAGATTTTAGAAAAGGATGAAAACATGATGCAAGATCAAATTATTATTTTTTTCGAAGGTATTAAATTAATTTTAAATAACAACTATTTTTGGTTTAAAGATTTGTTTTATTTGCAAAATAAAGGGACAGCTATGGGCACCAGATTCGCGCCCAGTTACGCTAATCTATACATGGCCGAATGGGAAGAAAGATACATCTGGTGCGACCATAGCTGGGCGGCGAATCTGGTGTCCTATTCAAGATATATTGATGATCTTATTTTTATTTGGAGAGGTTCCATTACAGATGCACAAAATTTTATCAAAATTTAAATTTCAGCAATAACGAAATCACATGCTTAGATCTTAATATTTATATCAAGAATAACACTATTAACACTAAAACCCACTTTAAAAATGTGCATGTCAATAATTATATAGATACAAAGAGTTGCCATAACAAAGTCTGGCTAGACAGTATTCCTAAGAGCCAGATTACTAGATTAAGAAGAAATTGCTCTGACAATACCATATTTTTTGAACAAGCAAATAAAATAAAAGATAGTCTAGTTAACAAAGGATATAATGGAAAATCAATAGAATCAGCTATACAGCAAACACTCATAGTTAGTCAAAAAGACCTTATACACAAAGAAAAACTGCAACAAAAGAAAGAATTAACGCTCCCTATAGCAGTGTTTCCCAACCCAGTCCTCAAGGCACACCTACCAGTCCAGGATTTAAGGATTACCCAGTTTTGTCTAAGGTGTTTTTTCTTTTTTTTCTAAAAACACCTTAGACAAAACTGGGTAATCCTTAAATCCTGGACTGGTAGGTGTGCCTTGAGGACTGGGTTGGGAAACACTGCCCTATAGTATTGGACTATAATGATAAAAATAGACATATAAAAAAATTGTTAATAACACTGGCACCTTCTTAAAGAGGATTCTATCCTAAAAGATATTATCCCAGAGAAACCAAAAATTATTTTTAGGGGTGCACCGAATTTGAAAATGCACCTTACAAAAATTATACTAAAGATATAAAACATAATCCTAATAATGACAATTGTTATCACTAAATAAAGGTTTTTATAAATGTAACAGTTGCGCAGCATGCAAAAAAAAATTCTACCGAGAAAAGGATATCTTTATTCAAATCAAATAACACAGGCAAAACATATACCATTAAAGAAATCATCACCTGTGAAAGCAAAAATTTCATTTATCTGTTGGAATGCCCGCGTGGCCTTCAATACATTGGGCGCACTATAAAATCATTAAAGACACGAATAGCTGAACATTGCAGAAATATAGAAAATAATTATATTAATCACTCTGTGTCATCTCATTTCTGCAAACATAAAAACGATCCAAAATATCTGACTTTTATGGGCATAGCCACAGTAGAAAATCACTGGAGAGGTGGAGACTTAATAAAAAAAAATAGGACAAAAAGAAATGGAGTGGGTTTTTAATCTGGATACTTTACATCCGAATGGGCTAAATATTGAATTTGACCTTTTTAATTTTTTTATAGAAAGTTTTTCTATATGAGAGAAAAAGGAAAATAGTTTTATATGAAAAATGTTTTTTACAAAAAATAAAAATAAAAAAAAATGTATGGAATACTTTCTGCCCTATGTATAAGTTCTCTTATTTAAGTATATATTTTTTTTTATCCAAAACGTCAATTTTTATATTTTTTATATTTGTCTAGCTATTGCCCTATTCTTGATTTAATTCTCCAGTTTCATTTATATACCTTGTTTTTTTTATATATATATCACTTTCTTGTTTATGTACACATGCTATTTCTATCATACCTATAAGTTTATATACTTGCTACATGCTTTTATGTTTTTTAGCTGTTAAGTATGATGCCCCTTTAAGATTGTTTGTCACAATAATCCTTTTCTATCTCTTTTACAAGATTTGTACCCTTAAATATTGTTATGCATACTTCTTGTATTATTTTATGATACCCCACACATGTTGTATTATTTTTATTTATTCCCCTGTGATTCTGTATATATATTCATAATTTTTATGCCAATATTATTTGCGTTCCATAAGTGGAACGCACTGCCATTTTTCTTTGCCCTTATCGGTGCGACCTATATGACATTTAAATTATGATTATACAGTTACATATATTCAGCAGTTCCTCCTTTTTCTTTTTGCCTAATCATATACTTTTTATCATTCTATCCCACCGGAACGCAAGGCTACTACCTTTGGTAGCGTTTGCGTTCCACCAGTGGAACGCATACGATACCACGGTTATATAACGCCGCGTCATTTCCGGTATGACGCGTGTGGTTCACCGATGGTTACAGGAAGCAGGAAACTTCAATCAACATACACCAGGACATAATCATCATTTAAGGATCCCCTATATAAACGGATTATTCAAGGACATTTTCCACACTTCTGAAGAAGCCTTTGAAAGGTGAAACGCGTAAAGTGGATTTTGGAAAGACTTTTTATAGAGTACTTTTTATCTTTTTTATTTATTTTGCTATAATAAATATAATCTTTGTTTATATATACCTGGATTTTATTCTTTACCTCCTGGTTACCATCTTGCTCCTTGGTGGGGACTGTACCACCTACGCTACTACAACTAGAGCAAGTTCTGCTCTAGTAAATGTGAGTACTATATCTCTACTATCTCATTTAATTATTTTATTAGTACTATCTGCACTATTTGGATTTTTCTGTCTCTCTACATATTATTTCACCCGAGACGACTGAGACACCTACTGCTTCATATATATCCTTAGACGGGGATTGTTCCGTCGACGCGCACTAACGACAGAGCTCCTAGGTAGCTCTGAGAAATGTGATTGAGGATTATTTCAATTATTCATTCACATACTCATACCTGATGTACTGCACTATTATTTTGTATGTTCTCTTTTTTTTGAGGTCATATTGTATAGAGACCACTACTTCTACCAGTGTGTACGTATATTATTGATATATTTGTATATCTCTTTATATTTAAGGCGCGGTTTCCTTACTTCCTTTTTGTACATGTCTGGTAGTCTATCCAGTCGAACCAACAGAAGAAACACATGGGGAACAGTGCAACAAACGAAGGGAATCATGAAAAATATGGACAATAGTAATATTTGTGCACAATCTCCAGTTTTGTCACAGGGTACAAATAGTGTTTTGAAATGCCATATATCCCAGGGCCATAGTCAGAAGGTAGGAGGTGGGCAAGCAGCCTACTCTAAGAACACATGGCGAGGTCTGTTCCACCACAAGGTTAAAAACCGATTAGGCGATATTCCCCTTTTAAATACATGAACAGCTGCTGCAAGCACCAATCTCCCGAATTGCAAACACATGAATACTCAAACTCCCGAACAGGAAACACACAAATTCACCAACTCCCGAACCGGAAACACACAAATTCACCAACTCCCGAACACATGAATGCTGTTAAACAGCCAAACAGGAAAAACCATACGAACAGCTTACACTCCTGGCAGTCGCACTGTAACAGCATATAATCCAATTCCCCCAAGGACGAGATGACACTTCGTTTGAGGATCAAGCAGAAATGATTTACTGGGGCTACCTGCCCGGCTTTTATGCAGGTCTCCCTACTGGTGGACACTCCCCTAGGGGACCAGATGGAAGACTGGGAAACATATTAGACATTGACCAATCACAAGCTTACAATCCCACAATGCATCACAATCCCTCCTTTCTGTCCTGGAGATAATTGGGAAGTAATCCAATTATCTCCAAGAACAGAGGCAAAACTCCATTAACCACATGGCAGACAAAGGACAATAAAAGACATAAAAATACACACTGTTACATTTATCACATAGAACATACACATTCTACATGTCCCCAGATAGCTTAGATCTGAGCGCACATTATTACCATATGGCGCTCAGATCACATACATACAGTTCAATCGCCATGGAGCCAAAGTCTTTCATACAGTCTTTCAGGATCCCATTAAATTAATTGGACAAACAGAGATGAAATGGATTTTTAATTTAAACATCATGCAACCTTATGGTCTTAATGATGATTTTGAAATATGCCACTTTTTATAAGAATTTTTTTGAGACACTTTTTAAAAATAATTTTTTTTAAATAATTTTAAAAAAAAAAATTGAAATTTTTTTTTAAAGGTATTTTGTATACAGATATATATATATTCTCTATTTTATCTATTTATGTTTTAATACGAATTGATATACTTTTTTATATTTCTAATATTGATGCTATTTCCAACACTATAGACATAGCACACCTAGTGGTGATAAATCATCATGATGAGAACCATTCAATACATATTCTGTTGTTTTTTTAGTGGGGCTAATATAAATGATCTTTTCAATATATATTTATCAGCTACTAACAGTTTGCATTCTTTTTGTTTAAAATGCTCAAACATGAGCATATTATGTTAATAATAGAAAAAGAACATGGACAATAACATGGATATAAACATTGCCAACACCATGCCCTTCAGCAAAATGGCGGTTTGACGTTTTATGGACTAAGAAAATCGGACAAAGACTCCATGCCACAGGAAATGACATCAAATCCCATGTGACCTGGAAGAAAGATACCACTGAATAGTGAGGTGAATACGGAACTTTCAGATTCCCGGAAGTGACGTCACGCGCATGAACGCACGCACATGCGCGCTGACGTCACGGATAAGGGATAAATCATTTCAGCCAGAGGTCCTCACACTCCCCCACAGAAACGTCCGTGATTGGTTGGAATAGAGTCAGTTTCCTCCAATCCTGACAGAAGGTGGGCAATTTAACCAAGAGAGAAGCAGGAAGAAGTTACCAATTGATAAAGCCGGGAGGAATCGGTGAAATGCGTTTTGGACTGATACCAGTGTTATGTATGTATTTCATGATTTTAATAATCTTTAAAATAAAAGTTTTATTGCTTAACATACACCTGGTACATCTTCTATCCTGCTAAAGAGGGAAGGAGTCATCCCCTTAAAATGACTCACGGGCTAACACACTCAGAGCCAGGTTACAGGCTCTGATCCAGGTGAGAAGCAACCTTCACCTTTATTTGTATATAACTATCATAAGGATTTCAACACCAGGGCAAGTTTTCCCTGTTTTCTCTTTTTTTCTTTTGAGGAACACACTGCATTCGGAGTAAAGAATACCCAAGTATCTTACATACCCCTAAGAAAACTGCTGGGGAGTAAGTGACTACTATTGAGCGCTACGCACTGTCACTGTTACATATTGTTTATGTATATAGTGCATTTGTTTGATTGTATTTCAATAGGATTGGAGGGTCCCTATTTTTGTGTGTGAGCTGCTGCACTAAGGGCACTTTTTTGGAAATTGTTTTAAGCGTCTGTAAGCACAGATCACTTTGTGAATTTGTTAAGTCTTTCAGTATTCGGCTGGGCTCCATGGCATAGCTATCTGGGGTAGCATGGTTTAAACAGTAAAGTACCGAATGGACTGGTGTTCGGATAATTGACTGCAGGAAGGAGAAGGGAGGTCGGCGGCTCAGCGGTGTTCGTGACTTTAACAGTCCGCAGAAAGGCACGAACCAGCCTTTCTGCAGGGAAAAAAAACAGTGTTAAACATGGGGCCATAGTCCAGTGGCAGGCGGCGGGCGACCAGGCTCCTCCAGTGGCCAGTGGCGAGGTTGGTTCCGTCACATTACAACTGGTGGCAAGTGGCAGGATCATTCCCACAGCCCAGAAGGACAGCTACAAGGTAGCACCTTTGAACGAAGAACTGGGGGACCAGAGTCCCTAATAGGAGAGTAGTGCAAGGGAAGGAGTCCCTACCTTTAATAATCCTAAGGACAAAAAGTTAAAAAGGCAGGAAAAAAGGTCTTAATCAGGGATATAGAATAAGGCTAAAGCTATATAACCTTATTCTAATATATGAAAAGGTAAAAATAGGTGATTGAGGGGGGGGGGGGAGGGGGAGGGAGGGGGGGGGAGGGGGAGGGAGGGGGGGGGAAATGAATGGAAGGGGAACAAAAGCCTCCTAAATGGAGGATTAAAGTTTAACCAATAAGTAAACCAAATTCACCAAATTCCCAGAAACCCCAAACTTCCCCAAACTCCCCACCTTAAGAGAACACTTGCACCATTCCCTAAATACCTCGGCACTATAGTATAAGTGCCTACCTATTACCTTAGTGACCTTACTGCCTAAGTAGCCAAAATAATAAACTAAATCATAAGTCAATCCATAGTGCTACCTAAAGTGAACAAGAAATTAAAAGTGAAAAGTCTAACTCGACGCACGTTTCAGCGTTCTAACACGCCGTCGTCAGGAGTAATGAGCTCTTCTTGCAACACAGTATCCGTTTATATACCGTGTAAATCACCCTGTAAATCATAAGCCGGTGTGAGTGTATCACGTGAAAATATCACGTGATTCTGCCGCGTTACCTGATTCGTCAGTGCATCCCCTTGTTCCAATTGGTCGAGGGGTATGATGACTGATCGCGGCCGGCCAACTTTAGAGACGTATATTGCTAAAAAGATTATCCCTAGGGGTTTGAGGGTTCTTGTCCCACCCTCTAGGAACATTGAATTAGAAGGGTTCAATCAGGAATGGGAGGATGCAGCTTCTAAATGTTCAATGACCTTTATGTCCATCATATGCAAATATGAAACCCTGCACCTAGCAAACATTCAAAAAAATCTTGACAGTGAGATTGAAAACATTCAAAAATTCAAAGATGAACCCCTGTTTCAGACCCTAGAAGTTAAACTTAAGTCAAATCTCGACAAATTCTCTTACCAAATTAAAATTAAAAAACATCATAAGTTTGTACGAGACACCACAGACTTTGAGACGGGTAGAATCTACCGTCAAACAAAAAGGAGAATTAGAGTAGACTCTGACCATTTTAGCACGTCAGAATACGAATCAACTGATACCGAAGGGGAAAGTGTAAATAGCAATCCAGCACCGATAATACCAAAAAGTATCTTAAGAAAAGGAGTGGATTTTTTAGGACTAAGACAGGCGGACGAAGTTCAACGCCCCAAAACGAGACAGTCACAGAGAGGCAGAGGTCAGAGACAACACCGACGTTAGTCACCACAGACTTAAGGGTTATCAATTTGTCATCCTTCTCACCAAGTGAGATACAAATTAAAACTCTAACTAAGGGCCTATCATTTGTTCCTACACCATCTTTTAATAAATTTACATGGACTAAAGACTTGCATTTGTTTGCCCGCAAGTTAGCCTTACATAAGTACCATACACACAAAAAAGAAGTAAAAGCCCTAAACTTAGGGCTTACGGTCACAGATATGGATTGTCTGGACACTCTGATTGAGCTCCTTGATTCTAACGATCCGAGTGACCATATTCCAATTACCAATCTTGCACCTAAGAGCAGATTCACCCCTCAATTTAAAGACTATAAGAATATTGAGGTGTTCTTAGAAATGGTATGTAGAGACATTGATAAGGCAGACCTGGGTCAATTGAATGCAATGTCATGTAGCAACCTAACAAGAATGGAGAAATCAGCATTAAAACAACTAAATGAAAATGAGGAAATAGTGATTAAATCATCAGACAAGGGGGGGAACATAGTTCTTATGAACCGCCCAGACTATATTCAAATGGTACAGCGCCTTTTGAACTATAGTGAAACCTATCGGGTTCTCAGCCATAACCCTACCCCACAATACTTTATAGAAATAAAGACCCTCCTGAACCAAGCACTTCACCAAAAATGAGCTGGATTTCTTGCTGGTTAAGCAACCAGTACTTTCCACATTCTATAGTTTACCCAAAGTCCATAAGTCTCTAGTTAATCCATCAGGGAGACCAATCGTCTCGGGCTGTGGTACCTTACGCAGAACTTAAGTATATATGTAGATAAGATCCTGTCACCTATTGTGTCAAAATTACCGTCACACATAAGAGACACTAAACAGATGTTAAGTTTTTTGGAGAATTTATCCATACCAGAACAAGCAATACTATGCAGTCTGGATGTGGAATCGCTGTATAGCTCCATACCACATCTAAAGGGCATTGATAACATCAAAGCCATCCTAACACAGGAGCTTCAGTCCCCCGATATATGCATTGATTTTGTCTCGGATTTGCTTAGGATAATATTGACTAAGAATATTTTCCTATTTAACGGTACTATATACCAAAAAATAAGAGGGACAGCCATGGGCACATCCTGTGCCCCTTCCTATGCAAACCTCTATCTAGGTACATGGGAGAAGGAAATACAAAGTGCACCACAGCTTCAAAAATATTCCGCACTAATAATGTGCTGGAAAAGGTACATCGACGATGTGCTAATTGTTTGCACCGGCTCCACCAAGGAGTTTGAAGACTTCGTTGAAATTCTTAATATGAATAACCTCAATTTAAGATTTACCAGCGAAGTTGGTGGGAAACAGATTAATTTCCTAGATATCACGATCTCAATTGAAGAGGGAGGTGTGACACAAACTACCCTATTTAAGAAACCAACAGCTACAAATAGCCTCCTGAACTGGACCAGTTACCATCCAAAACCTTTAAAGGCTGGCATCCCAATAGGTCAATACCTAAGGTTAAGACGTAACTGCTCGTCCATGGAGGACTTCAAGATCAAAGCCTGGGACCTTAGGAAAGCCTTTAAGGACAGAGGATACCCAAATAGGGTCCTGCGTAGGGCATACACTAGAGCCATCAAGACTAATCGGGACACACTTCTCACTGACAACCCTGTACAATCGGAAGATAAAAAACTGATTAGATGTATTGCTACATACGATACAGGATGGGACTATATGATGACAACACTCAAACGATACTGGCCGATACTTAGGTCCGATCCACACCTGAAACAAGTGATTACTTCTTCACCCTCAGTGACAGCAAGAAGGGGTCGTAACCTTCGGGACACCTTGGTACAGAGCCATCTGGCACTCCGTAAAAAAGGCCTAAATAATTACTTACCAAAGGGCTCCTACAAATGCGGTCACTGTAGTGCATGTGGATTTATGGATAAAAATTCCAAGGTTTTCACTGACAGCAATAATATTGATACTTTCCCAGTTAGGTCATTCTTCAACTGCAGAACAGAAGGTGCAATTTATTTACTTACCTGCTCCTGCGGTTTGAAATACGTAGAAAAAACGTTTAGACCTTTTAAAAAACGCATTAGGGAACACGTCAACTCAGTTAGGAGACCCTTAGAAACTCCAATATCCCGACATTTGAAAATACAGCACCTGAATTCTTCTAAAGAGCTTAAATTTATGGGAATTGAACATATTCCACAGACTCAGAGAAAAGGTGACTGGGACACAAAACTGAGACAACGTGAGTCCTTTTGGATTTACAGATTAAAAACCCTCTCGCCCGCAGGGCTCAATGAGGGATTTTCCTTTACTGCATTTTTATGATCACTCTCTACTTTAGATGTTACATACAATAAGGGATAAATCCCCATCAAATCTTTATACATACAAGTTAGTACGAACAATTTATGATCCAAATGGCATAAGATAACAACAATTTTTCATCACTTAAGTCAAAGGTAATAGTTCCCTTTCTTTATTAACTTAGGGCAAATTACATACTTGTTTGCCCATGCCCTAATATATGGGTCCTATATTACCCCTTAATAAAAATAGTAGGTGTATTCTGTTGTTAATTTATACCAGGACCTTCACTTCCCCTTTAAATACACTGTTCCCTTCCTGCTGTAATTAACTGTAAATATGCAAATATCTAAACTGTCATTAAATACCGGGTTATTTCCCTCAAATCTTTACTATGAGGGTCCCAATCAAGTGGCCGTCATGCCTTATGATAACAGACATGATGATGTCCAATTTGATAACCTGGCAACATAGACACTCCTAGAAAGCAATCATTCAAGCAGATGTAAGGGACAAATACAAGCCGAAATGTGATTCTTTTATTTCATTGTATGGGATGAGCTTAGACATTCACGTCATTAAGCCACCCCCCCCTGAATACGGCTGAACCCTCTCTGTTACCCACGTGGGTATCGGCCGGCCGCGATCAGTCATCATACCCCTCGACCAATTGGAACAAGGGGATTCACTGACGAATCAGGTAACGCGGCAGAATCACGTGATATTTTCACGTGATACACTCACACCGGCTTATGATTTACAGGGTGATTTACACGGTATATAAACGGATACTGTGTTGCAAGAAGAGCTCATTACTCCTGACGACGGCGTGTTAGAACGCTGAAACGCGCGTCGAGTTAGACTTTTCACTTTTAATTTCTTGTTCACTTTAGGTAGCACTATGGATTGACTTATGATTTAGTTTATTATTTTGGCTACTTAGGCAGTAAGGTCACTAAGGTAATAGGTAGGCACTTATACTATAGTGCCGAGGTATTTAGGGAACGGTGCAAGTGTTCTCTTAAGGTGGGGAGTTTGGGGAAGTTTGGGGTTTCTGGGAATTTGGTGAATTTGGGGATTTGGTTTACTTATTGGTTAAACTTTAATCCTCCATTTAGGAGGCTTTTGTTCCCCTTCCATTCATTTCCCCCCCCCCTCCCCCTCCCCCCCCCCTCAATCACCTATTTTTACCTTTTCATATATTAGAATAAGGTTATATAGCTTTAGCCTTATTCTATATCCCTGATTAAGACCTTTTTCCTGCCTTTTTAACTTTTTGTCCTTAGGATTATTAAAGGTAGGGACTCCTTCCCTTGCACTACTCTCCTATTATGGACTCTGGTCCCCCAGTTCTTCGTTCAATTTTCAATTTTGTGGGTTATTCCCCGTTAAGGAGAGTTTTGGGCACTTTACACCTATCCACGGGCAATCCATACTGCCCCTGGACTGGTGTATCTTTTCTCTGTTAAGGTAGCACCTTTCCCTGGATTTACAAATTGAGGGTAACGCTAGTATCCGTACAGCACCCCTATCTACAAAGGAACTCAAAAAATGGAGGAGAAGTTTCAAGACAGATTGTACTGTTATGTATCCCTGGGGTCTGGAGCAGTCTCAAAGGAGGACATGTTGAGTTGCAGAGAGATTGCCAGAGCCGGGCTGTGGGACGAAGCCCTAGAGAAAGTACAGTATTGGCAAGGGGATCCTTGCGAGGATCCCCAGTGGCAGCATTTATCCCAGGGAGCTGAAGGTGTCGTCTTTCCTCCCCAGCGGCAGTGTGCGTTTTTAGGAGAGGAAACAGGTGGTCCCTCTCCCAAGCAGTCAAGTGAGTCCCAGGGAGCCGAAGGTGCCGTCATTCGTCCCCAGCGGCAGTGTGTGTCCTTAGTAGAGGAGACAGTCGGTCCTTCTCCCCAGCAGCCAAGTGAGTTACAGGGAGCCGAATGTGCTGTCCTTCCTCCCCAGCGGCAGTGTGAGTCCCAGGGATCTGAAGGTGTCGTCCTTCCTCCCCAGCGGCTTTGTGTGTTCTTAGGAGAGGAGACAGGTGGTCCCTCTCCCTAGCAGTCAAGTGAATCCCAGGGAGCCGAAGGTGCCGTCCTTACTCCCCAGTAGCAGTGTGTCCGGCAGGGAGCAGAGCCAGTCGGTCTCGCTCCCAGCAGTGGTTACAATATTTTGAAAGGGGAGACAGTCGGTCCCCCTTTCCACCAGCAGAGAGAGTGTAAGGGAGAGGAGCTTGTAACCCCCTCTCCCCAGCGGCAGAGACATTAAGCTCCCCACTGGCACAGATGGGACCGTGGTCTCTGCGCCCAAGCTACAGGGAGTACGGACAGTCGGTCCTGCTCCCCAGCGGCAGAGTATTGTACCGGGAGGGGAGAGCCTCATTGTCCCTCCCCAGCGGCAGCCTAGCCTACCAAGGGGAGATGATAAGCCCCACACCGGTGCAGATGGGACTGTGGTCTCTGTGCCCAAACCACAGGGGGTAGGGATGGTCGGTCCTGTCCCCCAGCAGCAGGGCTGTTTATCCAAAGAAGAGACAGCCTGTCTTCCCCACCAGCAGCAACACCAGGTCCAGAGTGAGGAGCCTACTACCCCTTCTCCTCAGTTGGGCTCCAATCAGGCTACTCCCATGGTAGCGCAGGCACCAGGGCAGAGGACCGCTGGTCTCTGCCCACTCAGCAACCCACCGATCCGGAGGGCCGTGGTTGAGCCCCTGGACATGGACAAGCTACCCACTACCTCAGATGCAGTAACCAAATTTTGTGGGTGGGCCACTCTGTTGATTATGTGTTGTGGGTGGGTTGCTGGACTAACCAGGGCACTGACCGACAGAAGGTCAGATACCCTGTTAGTCTGATTGGTAAAGGGGAGAAATGTGGTGGAACCAACCTCGCCACTGGCCACTGGAGGAGCCTGGTCACCCGCCTCCTGCCACTGGACTATGGCCCCATGTTTAACACTGTTCTTTTTCCCTGCAGAAAGGCTGGTTCATGCCTTTTTGCGGACTGTTAAAGTCACGAACACCGCTGAGCCGCCGACCTTCCTTCTCCTACCTGCAGTCAATTATCCGAACACCGGTTCATTGGGTACTTTACTGTTTAAACCATGCTACCCCAGATAGCTATGCCATGGAGCCCAGCCGTATACTGAAAGACTGTATGAAAGACTGAAAGACTGTATGAAAGGCTCCATGGCGATATAACTGTATGTATGTGATATTTTTGAGTCAAACAGTGGCATGAACTAAATTCTGCTGACCCCCATCACCCCTAAAAAAAATTCTGCTCAATTGTTTTGAAAAAAACAAACAAGTTTTTTGTTCTGTAGAAGTCTATTGTCTCGAGGATTTCTCATGGATGTGTTTCCTTTTGATCAGTGTTGGTATCACCAATATTTCGTACATTGAGGACAATTAGGTTGAGCATGAGCTCCTAAGAGACTGTAACGTATTCATCCTCACCTTGCGGTATTTGCGTTCAGCGACCATGTGTCTGTGTTTCTGACTCCTGCAGCATGTTAATGGATGCCGGCCACTGCGGATCCATGCCAAATTATAGCCCCACGTCGCCCACCTTACTGAAGACATCGGCGTGCATGTGACGTCACGCGGGAGACGCGCGCACATGTTCTGGGGTCAAAGGCCGATTTCGGACAAATAAAAATTGTAAAGGGCTTATTTAAATGCCATTTTACTTTTCCTCATTGCCCTGTCGTGGCTTCCCTTAGTGGTTGTCCAGGAGTGTGTTCCTAAGTGTTTATTTCTGGTTATTGACTTTGGCTTTGTTTTGAATTCCCTGTATTCTGCTATCCCTGACTTCTGGCTTTTCCTTATCGTTGTGTCCTTTTCTGTTGTCCCCGACCTCGGCAAGTATTCTGACTATTTTTTTTGTACGTTAAGTCCAGCCATTCCAAGGCCCGGTAAGACATTATCTTTTAGTCCTAGGTGTGATACAGTTCTACGTGCTGGATCAAATCCTGACAGAGACATACATGACCTCCATGTGGCCTCTGTTTCAGTTATAGATGGTCAGTAATTGAATGTTTGTTTAAACTGAATACAGGTACGAAGTAATTCAAATAGGCACCCATGAACCCCTGGCTTATTTTAACCAAGTGTTTAGAGCATCAAGCATATTTATATATTTTAATTTCCACATCCTTTTTTCAGTCTCTGATCTGTAGTTGCCCTTTAGTATAGATACTTTCATATAGTGAATACTGTGACCTGGGCATTTGAAATGTTAGTCCACAGGAGAGTCAGTTTTCTTGTTATTAGTTGTGTAGTGATGCGGGTTAATTATTTTGTGTAGTTTCTGACCAGTCTCCCCCAATGTGTTTTCTCCATCTCTGTATTTGGTGCACATTATGATGTTCATTATGTTTGTTGAGGTGGGTGAAGAACCCTTGAATTCTATATTACTTTTGTTTGTTGGGTGTTTGAATTATTTAAGTGCATAGAATATGTGTACAAGTTCTCACTTTAGTGAATAGTACTACTAATGTTACGAGTGCAAGTGAATATGCATATAGGTACATAGCCACACACACAATGGACCAACTATTTCAAAATAGACTGAATATGCTATATTTAGGTGTTGTGTTGCTCTGGGCCTGATAAACTCCATGCGCCCTCTGGTTGTCTGCATATCATAGGAACAGTAGTTTACACACATCTGGTATGCTAAAACTTTACTATAATTGAACTGAAACATGGTATACATGAGCAACAAATTAAAAAAATTGTCTACAACACAATTATTCAACTATAATTATGTCATTTTATTTTTTTAGGACACCTGTTTCACTAATACTTGTTGATGATAAACATAAAAAATGCACCTTCTAACTGTATAACAATTGCACTACTTTTCTCAATTCCATGCAAAGCACCTATAGAGCACAAGTAGTTAGCAGTGTATCTAATTAATCATAGGTTTGATGTATAAATTAAACTGAAAACGTACAGAAGTATGTATAGTGGATCGTAAAGAAAGTTCTTACTTTTCCCATGATGGCTGCTTTGTTTTATTGTTCTTTTTTCTGTTTGCTTGTTTTCTTTAATAACTATTAAGCTATTGATTTATTTTTTTAATCTTATTCTGTTGGTTCCCCTAGGCACTTCCTTAGCCAACCAACAATAACTGTGACCCAAGCTAAATTACACCTTGCTACTTAACAAGTGTTTCTGTTGTACAGTGTTTAATTATTTATTGCTTTATACATATCCCCATGACTCTCAGTAGTGCTGTCCCCAGGAACGTATAAAGATAAGATTTTCATATAAGATATAAACCTTATGCTCCTACACATGGAGCAAAAGACTTCAAGACCACTTTAAAATAAGTTTGTGAATGTTTAAGGTTGCTGACTGTATGTTCTGTATGACTTCTTTACACAATTATGGAGACTCATCCATGACTACTAATGGTGGCTAATAAAATATCTGTAAAACCCTCAGATTGAAGCATATAAACCCATAGTACACATGGGAAATGTTGTTTTACATTAGTTTTATAGGTGATTTGATTAATTGACATGCTCCACGACATTTCCAACTCACCTCTGTTCAAGTAAAGTTTGACATTCATTTGAACCTGTCAGAGAAAAAAACATAGTCTACCATATTTAATAAGCCCGTAAGGACTGCGCCAAATGTACACGTTGTGAGCAAAACAAAATGTAAGCAAACCTGGAATTTGACTATATGTCTGTTCAACTGTAATTCACCTCTTTCATATTATGTGCACCCACACTTGTTATATATACTTTTATTCAGGGGAAACTGGGCTTTCATTTAACATCAAATATTTAGGTATAAACAAATAATTTAATAGGAATACAATATTAAATAATGAGAGAAAATATATATTTTTTTTGTTTTTTTTAAGTTCTACGTGACATTTTAACTGTGAATGTAATAATACTGTTTGCTGTTACTGCAATAAAATACACATATTTGTATTCAGCGATGTCTCACACGTAAAACAGCACCCCCTATTTACAGGTTTTATGGTGTTTTGGGAAGTTACAGGGTCAAATACTGTATAGCATGTTAAATTTTTCAGTTTTTTTTTTACATTGAAGTTCGCCAAAATTAGTTACGTTGCCTTTGAGACCGTATGGTAGCCCAGGAATGAAAATTACCCCCATGATGGCATACCATTTGCAATAGTAGACAACCCAAGGTATTGCAAATGGAGTATGTCCAGTCTTTTTTAGTAGTGATTTGGTCACAAACACTGGTCCAAGTTAGTGTTAATATTTGTTTGTGTGTGAAAAATGAAAAACACTAATTTGTACGCCAATGCTGGCCATTATTTGTGACTAAGTGGCTACTAAAAAAGACTGGACATACCCCATTTGCAATATATTGGGTTGTATACTATTGCAAATGTTATGCCATCATGGGGGTCATTTTCATTTCTGGGCTACCATACGGTCTCAAAGGCAACGTAACCAATCTGGCGAATTTCAATTTGAAAAAATTGAAATGCAAGCCTTTTATTTGACTAATTTTTATGTTCAGCGAAGTCTTCCGAGTAAAACAGTGCCCCATGTACAGGTTTTATGGTGTCTTGGAAAGTTACAGGGTTAAATATAGTGCTAGCAAATTAAATTCCCTGGACTTTCAGCCTGGGTTGCCAGGCAGGTCCTGTAAATTCTAATTAATAAAATTACCTAATTATGTAAAATTATTACATAAATATATACGTAGAGTTATTATTATTATTATATATATATATATATATATATATATATATAATTTTTGACAATTATATTTATTTATATATAGGTATATATATATAGACAGTGATATATACGAATATACTTATTTATATATATATATATATATATATATATATATAGATAAGTATATTCGTATATATCACTATCTATATATATATATATACCTATATATAAATAAATATAATTGTCAAAAATTATATATATATATATATATATATATATATATATAATAATAATAATAACTCTACGTATATATTTATGTAATAATTTTACATAATTAGGTAATTTTATTAATTAGAATTTACAGGACCTGCCTGGCAACCCAGGCTGAAAGTCCAGGGAATTTAATTTGCTAGCACTATATTTAACCCTGTAACTTTCCAAGACACCATAAAACCTGTACATGGGGCACTATTTATATATATATATATATATATATATATATATATATATGTTCAAGTAGTATGGCTGCACTCATGGGAATTTCTTTAAAATATAACTTTTATTGTGGTTCCATTAAAATGAATCGACGTTTCAATCCAACTTGTGGACTTTCATCAGGATTAATAAACATTAAAAAGCATGTCACATATAAAGGAGTACAATTATTGCAATAAGTGTACATAACTCACCCCAGGTGCTGATCGTGCGGCTACCGGCATCCTACCCGACGGAGTGCGCATGTGCAACAGTGTATAGGTGATATATTTCTTATTTCATTTTTATTATTTTTTTATTTTATTTTTTAACGTATTTACATATTTATTTATTTTATATTAAATATATATATATATATACACATATAAGTATTTATATATATATATATATATATATATATTTAATCAATATAATTCTACGTGTATTTTGATATTATATATTAATATTAAATACACTTAGACAGTGTATGTGTATGTATGTGTATATATACTAAGATCTTATATATAATAAATATATATATGATCTAAGTATATATAATTGTACTTTAAGCTGTTTTAAACTTTTATTATTTTTTTTTACAGGCAGCAGGGGGAGTACCTGTCATTACTGGCACTCCCCCTGCTGGCATTGCTATGCCGTCCATGTGATCGTGAGGTCCTCGCTATCACATGGCCCAGGAGGGCCGGAATGGGAGCAGGGGGACTTCCTGGGATGCCAGGTGAGTCCCCCTACTGCGATCGCCGGCGTGGGATTGCCGGCGACTGGGTAAGTGAATAGGACAGCAGGGACATGGTATGCCGCCCCACGGAGTTTAGAACCGGGTCCGCAAAGATGGCATATCACACGCGCCATCCTTAAGGGGTTAAAAAGTGTACAAAAAAAATCAAAAGAAAAAAAATATAAACAAATTAAGCAATGTGAGGTTGCATAGCTGAGTGCTTGCATTTTACTGCACGTTTACCAGGCCTTGTTATTAACCTACAGCCAGCTTTGCTATATTATTCATCATGTGAGGGAAATCTGTGTGTGTGTTACACTTACCCTGAAGCATAGATGTAATTTCTGTGATACAGATTAAGCTAATCTTTTAAACCAATATCTTTTCAGCACCATTTCTTTTAATTACTTATGCTAAGCGCAGTGATGGTAGGGAGTAAAGAAATGAGACAGGGAGACGGGCTCGCAGTTTCGGTACGAGGGACAGCTGTTTCTTAAGGGATCAAGAATGTAAGGGTGAATAAATTGCAGTCTGAGCAATGAAAAGTAAAGAGAATTAATTGGCTTCTTTCAACACTATTTCCTATTTGCTTGTAGCTCGTTTTATTGCCAAATATGGCGCTGATCCAATCCCTGACACTTTATCCGTTTGATTTTTACACCTCTAACATTTTAAGATCGAGAGCATTTGCTTTGCCACTGTATTCCAATCCATCTGAGCTATTTGCATGAACAAATAGCATGCGCCAATCAACCTAGTTCATAAAAAAAAGAGTTAATGTGGTTCAATAAATTGTAATAATCTGTTAATTATTTTAATATAGCACTGACAATAAAGATGAAAGCAAGATATTTTGTTTAGGAAATACTTGTATTTAAAGTATATTTAGTAGTTTATATCAACCATTTTGTCTGCTTAGGAGGAAGATGAAAATATCCCTAATTTAGGGTAGTTTGCACTGATCTGCTTCCATGTTATGATAGCAATTTAGGAAATATTATTAAACTATATTAAACGTGACAGATCTGATAAAGTTTTGGTGGCCATTGCTGTTAGGGTAAGGTAAATTTTACTTACAAGAAGTTGTGCTGCTATCGGTATCGTTTTCCTGGTTAACTTCTTCAGCTCTTGGTGCTTCATTTCTTTTTATGTCTTTGAAGGTAAGCAACTCTAATTAGATAACTTGTCTTGGACATATTGATAAATTAAATATGTAAAGAACCATTATGCAACAGGTGAGCTTACACTTTAATAACAATTGCAGTGGCTCTAAAAATCTTTGTAATTTAAATGTGCATTGGTATATGAAATTGAGTAAAGGTAGCATCTTTTGTTGTTGTTTTGTTTTATGTATTTGGGCTGATGTATACTATAACTATTGTTGCTGTACATGAGTTGTGGGAGTTAGAGTGCATGGCATGTTTATGAAAGACTCAAATATACTGAGTACTTTTAATTTTTAGATTAAATCACAATTTAATTTTTGTTGTAAAAATGCTTTAACTAAACTACAGATTAGCTCATTGAAACTCAAATCCGCAAACATTTTTTGTTTGCAAATTAGGGATTCTGGATTGCATAGCACAACAAAAGATTATCAATCAATTCTTCATGTGGTGTGTTCTTCAAACTGTGTTCATTTATCTTACAGGGCATAATATCTCTTCATGCTTTGTTATACTATGAGCTGATTAATTAAAGTGTCAAAATAACACTGCTTGATTAATCAGCCCCATAGAATAACAGAACACACTGATATTATCTCACGAGAGATAAAATATCAAATTTTGACAATATATCCTTAATTCACTTTTAATTTACAAGGCCATGCTCCATGTAGTAAAATATTTGATATGATGGAAATGTGATGGACATTATCTAGAGTGCATGTGTACTTCTTCTAGATTCTAAGTTAGTTGACAAACAGGTCACACTTGCCCTGTAATATCCATGGAAAGACTACAAATAGCTACCACAGTAAACTGCAAGTGTAAAGAAATTTGTAAATTACGTTTCCAAATTTGTCACAATATGGTCAGTATGGTTTGTCAACAAAGACTTCATCCGACCAAATCATACACAGGAGCAGATGTGATCTTCAGAAAATAATAATTCCAGGAGCATGCCATTTTTCATTTAACACAATGAGAATTGTTTCCTCCTTCTGCAATGTTGTGATTGACTATATCAGTTCTACAAACAGTGATTAAAAGGTCCAAACATGGATATTGAATGTCAAATATGAAGCTCTTGTTTGAATCATTTTCACCAACTTTGCTTTGATGTTTATGAATATCCCATTTGATGTGTTTTTTCCATAAATGACTGTATAATTTTATTTACAATTCAGATTATCGCTGCTAATTATTTATTGTTGCTTTGTAGCTCATGTTTTGGGTCAAAGAAGAGTTAAAAGTAGAGCTATATATTTCTAGCCATCTACTCTAGTGGTCTCTACTGGTGTATGATGCAGATCAGCCATGTCTCAAGAGTACTTGAACAAGTTGAAAGCTCTTATTGCTAAGTAATACAAAAATGATAAATACTAGTAATAACAAAGAAGCAAGGCAGCTTTACATCAGGGAGAGCTAGATAATCAGCATATAAATTAAACCCACATAAAACAGAAGGCAATAGAAAATGCAAAAATTGGTGCCGTTTTATTAACTGATTGTAACTGTGTAATGTTTCAGTTTATAAATAGTAGAACTATACATGAACCACATTGATGCTAACGAATATTTATGTTTGTATAAAGCATCCTCCTATTCCTATTTCACTTTGCAGAATTAGTGCAGCTGTAGTTTACTGCACCAGTTAGTAGTAAGTTCTTAAAGGAGTATTTCAGGCACCATAATCCATGCCTCACAACCCCTGATTTTGGCAGTCATAATATCAATGTATTTAGGGAACAGCCCCCAACAAGCATAGTATGGAGTAGAAGTGCTTACACTATATTCAGCACTGAAACAGTGCTTCCTGCAGGGTCTGCCCTCAATGGACTGGCCAGTAGGATTGATACACATTCAAACCATGCTGACCCGCCTGTTAATAGGGCGAACTCACTGTAGCGGTACTTACCCTTTCCAGGGGCCGGCCAGGGTCCTCTGTTCAAGCCGCGAGCAGTCCTGCTGCTGCACGAGCCGCGCGCGGCTCATCCGAAGGCAGGAACAGGAAGGCGGGCAGTGACCGCAAGAAGCGGTCACGTGTCCCGCCTTACTCTAAGAGCGCGCTGTGGGTCTCGGGCGCGCTCTTAAAGGGACAGTGGGAGCCTAAATTGGAAAAGGCCTCCCATTGGTTCCTGTCATGCCACACTCCCCATACACTTACCTTTTGGGGGCGTGGAGATGACAGGGACCAATCAAAATAGATGTTTAGTTATTTATACTCACCTTTTTCCCTTGGTTCCTTGCCCTATCGTGGTTTCTGTTTCAGTTCCCTTTAGCGCTTGTTGTGTTCAGTTGTGTTCCTTCGTACTTGACCTTGGCTTTGTTTTCTGACTACGTTATTTCTTTATCCTTATCTGTTTTGTTTGCTGGCTTGCTGTTTACTGTGTACCAGACCCTGGCTAGTGACCTCGGATTGTTCCTGACTCTGTACTTCTCCTATATACGTCGAGTCCGGCCACTCTAAGGTCCGGTAGACGTATCTCCCCTCTGTGTTGTCTTCTGTTTAGCTGAATCCTGCGTGTTGGGGTATATTTTCATTACATTACGATAGGGCCATGGACCCCGCAGATTTAGCTCAGCAAATGGCATCCCATGAGGCTATATTTGTAGAGCAGGATCACCGTATGGATCAGATAGCCCAGGCTCTCCAAACGCTCTTATCTAGAACTATTCCAGCAACCACACCTAACCCTCCTACACCTCTTCTTCCTGAAGTATCTACTTTGCCTAATACTTCGGCCCATTTAAAACCTCCTCCTAGGTATGGAGGGGACTCTAAGACATGCAGAGGTTTCATTAATCAAATAGAATTCCATTTTGAAATGTATCCACGTTCATTTCCCACAGAAAGGTCTAAGGTGGGGTTCCTTATGCACCAACTTACCGATAGAGCACTTGAGTTGGCAAATCCTATTTGGGAGGCTAATGGACCTATGGTGCATGATTTCAACAGTTTTCTTATGGCTTTTTGTAGAACTTTTGACACAACGAAAAGGTCAAAAAATGCCACAAGAGCATTAATGAGAATTAAACAGGGTTCTAGGTCTGTGGCTGACTATGCTATTCAGTTTCGTACCCTTGCTTCACAGGTAGATTGGACCAATAATGGGTTAACTACTGCATTCATGGAAGGTTTATCTGACACTATATTGGATGAGGTAGCAGCTAAGGAGCTTCCTATTGCATTAGAGGACCTTATTGACTACCTCATTGATATAGATAATAGGATTTGTGACAGGCTCTATACTAAGAATAGGAAAAATACATTTTGTTACACCTATTAACCCCAGAGTTGATAAACCTGAGAGTGTTAAAGTATCTAAGGAAGAACCCATGCAATTAGGGGTTGCCAAACTCTCTGATACTGAAAAGTTACATAGGAGAAGGGACGGACTCTGCCTATACTGTGGTAAGAGAGACCATATGGTAAAGGAATGTCCTTTGCTTCCGGAAAACTCTCGCACCTAAGACCTTATAGGGGACTGGCCTTGGGAGTGATATCTAAGTCTCCTAAATTGCCTCCTAACCGTTTGCTTCTTCCTGTTTCTTTAATTTATGGGAGAGAGTTGTATAGCTGAGCACATATACGCTCTGGATGACTCCGGGGCAGCTGAAAATGTCATAGACTCTGGTTTTGTTAAGAAAAACAACATTCCCATCAGAGAGAAGGAGACACCCATGGCCGTTGAGGCCATAGATGGTAGACCATTAAGTTCTCCAGTTGTTACTCATGAAACTATACCGTTACACGTTGTCAGGATTCGAACCTGGGTCCTTGGCAGTTCTGATGCTTTGGCTTACCTCTGAGCCATCTCTCCGCTTCTGTTTCCTGTATCTAGCCCTGTCTAGTATTTAGTACTGAGGCTGGACATTTGTTGGAACTTCTCCTGTCACTCAAGTTTCACCTGAGCCTGATGTCTCGTTAGCCAGGTATATAACACTGCCTCTCCCAGAAGGCAGTGTCAGTTCCTTGACTCTGGTGATCATCCTGCTGTTTCCTGTTCTCCAGTTTGTTATTGACCTCTGGCTTGGTACACCGATTATCCTGACTTCTGGCTTCCTTTGACCCTTGGCTTCCCACGACTATTCTCCTGGTTTATTGTTCCTGTACCGCGTTTTGGATTTACCCTGCACAGCCCCTGTGCACCGACTCACAGGTCAGGTGAATTCTTGCCTGATCACCTTGGCCTGTGTTTTCTTGCAAGGGTGAGCATACTTCTCTGCCTGCCGGACTCCCACACCCAGGTAAGCCCTGACACACGTGTATACAGGGGTTTTACACTTTGAAACCATTCGGTTACAGGTCATCACCTCTCCCTCTTCTCACGTCGTGTTAGGGTACCCATGGTTACGTGCCCACAATCCCATTTTTGACTGGGAGTCAGGGCAAATAAAATCATGGTGCGAAGCCTGCCACGAATCTTGTACTATTGAAGTCACCCCTTTGAATTCTATTAATGTTCCTACTACTCCTCCTTTGTCTACGGTTATACCCCTTCAGTACTTATTTCTCAAGACTGTCTTCGATAAAAGGGAGGCTGACAAATTACCGCCTCACAAACCCTACGATTGTGCTATCGATTTATTGCCTGGCACTATACCTCCAAAGGGCAGGGTGTACCCTTTATCTGTTCAAGAAAACTGTGTCATGGAATAGTATATTAAGGAATCACTAGAAAAGGGGTTTATTAGGAGATCCTCTTCTCCGGCTGGAGTGGGGTTCTTTTTTGTATCAAAGAAAGAAGGTGATTTAAGACCGTGTATCAATTATAGAGGTCTAAATAAAATCACTATCAAAAATGCATATCCTATACCTTTAATCACGGAATTGTTCGACAGGCTCAAACATGCGACTGCATTTGCTAAATTGGATTTTAGAGGTGCATACAATTTAATACGTATTAAGAAAGACCACGAATGGAAGACGGCATTCAACACTAGATCTGGCCATTACGAGTATACTGTTATGCCATTTGGTCTCTGTAATGCCCCAGCAGTATTTCAAGAATTTATTAATGACATCTTAAGAGACTTTATTCAAACATTTGTAATTGTGTACTTGGATGACATATTCATATATTCTACAGATTTACACACTCATCACAGACATGTTACTACAGTTCTGATGACCCTTCTTGCTAATGGTCTTTATTGTAAACTGGAAAAATGTCTATTTGAACAATCCGAAGTCCAGTTTTTGGGGTACTTGATTTCCGCTAAAGGTTTTCGTATGGATCCCCAGAAGCTTTCTGCTGTCATAGAATGGCCTTTACCACAAGGTTTGAAAGCCATTCAGCGTTTTCTTGGTTTCTCTAATTATTATAGACGTTTAATAAAGGTTTTTCCTGTATTGTAGCGCCTATCACCCGTATGACAAAAAAGGATGGCAATGCTCGTGTCTGGTCTCCCGAGGCACTTCAGGCTTTTGAATTTCTTAAAACTACGTTTGCCTCTGCACCTATTTTACAGCATCCTGTCCCCTCATTGCCCTATATTCTTGAAGTTGATGCTTCCGATATCGGGGTAGGTGCTGTCTTATCCCAAAAAGAGTCACCTGAAAAACCATTGCATCCTTGTGGCTTCTTTTCCAAACAGATGTCCAAAGCAGAGAAGAATTATGATGTGGGTAATCACAAACTCCTTGCTATTATTTTAGCACTTAAAGAATGGAGACATTTGTTAGAAGGAACTAAGGATCCTATCCTCATATTTACGGATCACAAGAACCTATCCTACCTTAGTGAGGCTAAAAGATTGTCTTCTAGGCAGGCTAGGTGGTCACTGTTTTTGTCTCATTTCAATTATATTATCACCTATAGGCCAGGTGATCGCAATACTAAAGCAGACGCTCTGTCCAGACAGTTCGAAACGGCAGACAAACAGGAAATTGATGTTACTCCCGTCATCCCCCCAGACAGGATAATAGCTACCACTATTTTGTCTATTTCCTCGTCCCTCTTGCAGACCATACAAGCGAAACAAAGCATGGCTCCTGGCGAGAGGCATACTGATAAACTATTCATTGATGTTCCCGAGAGAAGGGATATTCTGTCGTTGTATCATGACACTAAGACTGCTGGACATCGTGGTATTTCCAAAATGGTGTCAGCTGTTTCTCTGTATTTCTGGTGGGATTCCTTACGCAGGGATGTCACCGACTATATAGGTGCTTGTACTACTTGTGCCTGTATGAAATCTTCTCGCAGAGTTCCTTGTGGGCTGTTGCATCCATTACCCGTTCACGAAAGACCTTGGTCTAACCTGTCCATGGATTTTATTGTTGAACTACCCCCTTTGAATGGTAACACAGTTATCCTAATGATAGTAGATCGGTTTTCCAAGATGGCCCATTTTGTGTCTCTCTGCAAGCTGCCCACGTCTAGGGAACTGGCACTTATATTTGCTAGAGAGGTGTTTAGGTTGCATGGCATTCCCGTATCTATTGTGTCCAATAGGGGTAGCCAATTTATTTCCAGGTTCTGGAAAGCCTTTTGTTCGGAAATGGGTATTACTCTCTCATTTTCTTCCGCATACCACCCCCAGTCTAATTGAGCTGCTGAACGTGCCAATCAATCTCTGGAGCAGTACCTTCGTTGTTTCGTATGCCACCATCAGAACAGTTGGTCTGACCTTCTTCCTTGGGCTGAATTTGCTCGGAATAACACTACTCATGATTCTTCCGGCAAAAGTCCTTTTTACGTTGTCTATGGCCAGCATCCCGTTGTTCTTCCGGCTGCTTTCTCCTCACAGGGCATGCCAGTTCTGGATGAGCATTTGGCTGGTTTGAGTAACACTTGGGAGCAGGTTCAGCGTTCTTTGGTGGATTCCGCTGCTCGCCAGAAGGTGCAGGCTGACAAGCATCGCAGGGCGGCTCCTTCGTACTTGACCTTGGCTTTGTTTTCTGACTACGTTATTTATTTATCCTTATCTGTTTTGTTTGCCGGCTTGCTGTTTACTGTGTACCAGACCCCGGCTAGTCCTAGTTTACGCTGTCTCTTTGTGCCCTTGACCTCGGATTGTTCCTGACTCTGTACTTCTCCTATATACGTCGAGTCCGGCCACTCTAAGGTCCGGTAGACATATCTCCCCTCTGTGTTGTCTTCTGTTTAGCTGAATTCTGCGTGTTGGGGTATATTTTCATTACACTCGCACCCTTTCCAAGCAGGCATGCCTGTAGCCAGTAGCACTGTTGCATCACTGAACATGCCCGTTCAATTACCTGCTACCAGTGTCCTGATTCTTGGAATGCCAGAGTTGGGATGTATGATAATCCATACAGCTCTCTATTGAACTGTTTAACTTCTTACCCGGGGTGTTGCTCCAAACCTCGAGTACCATGGCAAGAGAAATTACGTTTTTCAGCAGGAATTTCTGTTAGCTATCCTGATCTAAGTCCTGTGATCAACTAACACTCTCATCCAATGAGCTAAGCCCTCCATTGCAGAGTTCACCTCAGGGGAGTTAACGGAAGTCCCTGCTAAGGAACTTCAGTTTTTCCTTTCGTGGTAGTGGAGATGAAAAGTGACTCTAGGTAAGTAGTCAAACGGAAGTTAACGGAAGTCCCTGCTAAGGAACTTCAGTTTTTCCTTTCGTGGTAGTGGAGATGAAAAGTGACTCTAGGTAAGTAGTCAAACCTTTCAAAAGTGGTATGACTCTTTACATTAGGAGGATGCCAGGACATTCCTGGCACTATCACCAGTACAGCGAGGTGTAGGGGTTAGAGTATAATAAAACTTCAATCTGTAATGCTTAATGAAATTAAAAAATAATAAAAATAATGATAGCTGCAAAAATCAGACTGGTAGGAAGAATACCCATGAACCTACCTGAAGAAAAAGTATATGTTCTTAAACTAAAATATAACAATAAAGAACTGGTGTTTATAATTGATCAACTTATAAAACAACAGTGGAGCGCATCACTTACAGATGGTTATCTCACCGAGAACTGAATGTAGATATGTAGAAATCTCAGTAGTATCATATTACATGGAAAATAAAAAGAAAAATATTATACAATACAGATGGTAATGAAAAAGGTGGCATGTGCAGAATGATATTGTGGATAAGCTCACATGGGTTAGAGCCCAAAATATGTGGCTCAGCATTCAAGCAGATGTGCCCCAGGTGTGTAGGTTCACATAAAATGCATTTAAAGAAGTTTGTATAATAGCTTTCAACTTTTATAGAGTCCCAACAGATTCTTAGTTCTAATGTTTAAAAGTGAAGTGTCAACTTGTGGGGTAATACTCGTCAAACAATAACCTGGCACATGTTCTAATGTTTAAAAGTGAAGTGTCAACTTGTGGGATAATACTCGCCAAACAATACCCTGGCACATGGAATGACTGTATGTGGACACTACACACTTAGGTGCTTATTTTTTTTGTGTGTTTTTTACTTTATTTGTGATAATGTATTTATATTCTGTTTGCATTTTCCTAATTGTGCTTGCTGAAGTCCAATTATAAATGATGAAGAATAAAGTGTAAATTGTATATAACAATTTTGAATGTGATTTCATTTCATTAACTAGTGACTTCAACATTGGGCTTCATCTGACCAGATAATTCCTGGTCAATGTTTCATAATTAGTGAGCGTTGAGGCAAATTACCTATTTTGCATTTTCCAGCCTATTCTTGTTGTTTTAGGATGAAATGTGTTCAAAGTAAACAATATGCACATATGCTAGTACATCAAAGAGTTACAGGATCTGGTATAGCTTATGAGGTGAAAAACACAAAGTCAAAAATTAAAACTCTCAAGTCAACAGGTAGATATATAAGGACAAAACTAGGTATCAGATCCGCAACCATAGGGAACCAGTGAAACTAGCATAACTCACGAGAAGAAAAGCCCCTTACATCCTAAAGGAAGCGATAGTAGACTATGACACCAGTGGGAAAGATTATAGGGGAATGGTTGGGAAGGGAGATATAGGGGAAAAAAGAGAGGAAAAGAAGGAAGAGAAAAAAAAAACTAAAACAGAATACAAAAAAACTCTACTCCCACTTGTAGTGGAAGGGGAGATAAGAGATATGGTGAACTGTAGTGTATTAGGGAAAAGAGAAAGCACAACCAAGTCCTTTATACCTCTGGCAAACCTAGCCACTAGTGTTGTCGCGAACCCGAAATTTTCGGTTCGCGAACGGTGAACGCGAACTTCCGCAAATGTTCGTGAACCGGCGAACCGCCATTGACTTCAATGGGCAGGCGAATTTTAAAAACAACAGGGACTCTTTCTGGCCACAATAGTGATGGAAAAGTTGTTTCAAGGGGACTAACACCTGGACTGTGGCATGCCAGAGGGGGATCCATGGCAAAACTCCCATGGAAAATTGCACAGTTGATGCAGAGTCTGCTTTTAATCCATAAAGGGCAGAAATCACCTAACATTGACACCTGTCCTCAAAGCCCAGCCCTGATACACACTGACACAGAGCAGAATAGAGACTGTTCCCCCTACATAGGGTCACTTGGCAGATATGGATTGACACCTGTCCTCAAAACCCCTGATACACACTGACACAGAGCAGAATAGGGACTGTTCCCCCTACATAGGGTCACTTGGCAGATATGGATTGACACCTGTCCTCAAAACCCCTGATACACACTGACACAGAGCAGAATAGGGACTGTTCCCCCTACATAGGGTCACTTGGCAGATATGGATTGACACCTGTCCTCAAAACCCCTGATACACACTGACACAGAGCAGAATAGGGACTGTTCCCCCTACATAGGGTCACTTGGCAGATATGGATTGACACCTGTCCTCAAGGACCCTGATACACACTGACACAGAGCAGAATAGGGACTGTTCCCCCTACATAGGGTCACTTGGCAGATATGGATTGACACCTGTCCTCAAAACCCCTGATACACACTGACACAGAGCAGAATAGGGACTGTTCCCCCTACATAGGGTCACTTGGCAGATATGGATTGACACCTGTCCTCAAAACCCCTGATACACACTGACACAGAGCAGAATAGGGACTGTTCCCCCTACATAGGGTCACTTGGCAGATATGGATTGACACCTGTCCTCAAAACCCCTGATACACACTGACACAGAGCAGAATAGAGACTGTTCCCTGTCCACAGAGACCATGATACACACTGACACAGAGCAGAATAGAGACTGTTCACCGTCCACAGAGACCATGATACACACTGACACAGAGCGGAATAGGGACTGTTCCCCCTACATAGGGTCACTTGGCAGATATGGATTGACACCTGTCCTCAAAACCCCTGATACACACTGACACAGATCAGAATAGGGACTGTTCCCCCTACATAGGGTCACTTGGCAGATATGGATTGACACCTGTCCTCAAAACCCCTGATACACACTGACACAGAGCAGAATAGGGACTGTTCCCCCTACATAGGGTCACTTGGCAGATATGGATTGACACCTGTCCTCAAAACCCCTGATACACACTGACACAGAGCAGAATAGAGACTGTTCCCTGTCCACAGAGACCATGATACACACTGACACAGAGTGTCCGCGTGAAATAGGGCGGTGAGTAATGACGTCACGGGTAGCCTGCCCATAGTATCGCATAGGGTGGAAGAGCTGATAGGACATCTGAAACGTATTCTGCTTCTGATCTTGCTTCTTCCAAGCCATCCTTCCTGGACAGCTTATCCCAAAAAATCTTCCAAGAAACATAAAGAAGGTTTGGATATCCCAGATGATATTTTCTCTGACATATTAGCAGATGTTGAACGAGAGGAGAGACAAATGGCCGAGCAAGGGCTCCCTCCTCCAGGTTTCCCAAATTTTGAGCAGTGGAATCAGAATTCTGAGGATACAGGAGAGGAAGTTGGCATGCCTGAGATCATGAATATGCTCCAAAATTTGAGCAATGGCCTTCAGTTCCCAGGAGAATTCTCTGTAATTATAGGAGAGAGTCAGGGTGCTAATATTATGCCACCTCTCCATGTGCCAAATACTGTTCCAGCAGGTCTCCCATATCCATCTTTTCCATTGTATCCAGAAGCAGCCTACCCTGGCTGGCATGATATGTTGCCCCCTACTCATGCAGTAAATCCATTGTCCATTGACCCAGCCAATCTCTTCTCTTACCCGCTTTCACAAATAATACCACCTAACTTCTTATCTGATCAACATTTTACTGCAGGACCTCAACCTTTTGCATAAATGTTGTACTTTTGTTATATTTACGTTTTTTGTTTTTTTTTAACTGTTATGTTTTAGCGAAATATTGAAAAAAATACATGTAATGTGCTGAACATCAAAGCTGAAATTTTAATTTGTCTCAGTAAGTTGAAAGCCATACTTTCTATGGGAGTTTCAAATGTTCAATAATTGTTTTCTGAAGAAAGCATAACTGTCTGTTTTTAGCAAGCAACAACCCCATATTAAGCTGTTTATTCACTGAACATCTATTTGTACTGGAACAGTGAGATGTAAAGTGAAGCGCTGTATATTTAAACAATGTGAGGTATATAAATTAAGATAATACCTTAGTTTCATACATACAAGTCCATATGTGACATATAGTACCTTGAAATAAAACACAGATAAAAACAAAATAGTGTATCCTGTGATATACAGAAATAGGTATAAAACGAAATAATTTCCCACTCACACTTTTAAGAGCTAATGGATATAGCTCAATAAAATCGCTTGTAGGATCCGTAAAGGCGATCCTAATCCCTTCTTTTTTGGTGGGAGTTCTTCCTCTTCCTTGGTTTCTAAAATCAGGAGAGGTATATGGTGCAGTACCTTAGATAGTGAATCTTAAAAGGGTAAAGTAAAAGGGTACTTACAAACCCAGAGCCATCCAAATCGGCTCTGATCAAGGGCGTATATGGTTAAGGACCACAATCCTTCTTTGTGCAAATAAAAGCAGCAGGAACAATGCCAGTGGTGTTTAAAAATATATATAAATACTTTATTACATAAAACTATATAACATTATAAAAACACTTGACTAGGCATTAAAAAAGTTATTCCGGTGATTTCCAAATTCCCAGGACGCGTTTCGCTATATCAGCTTCATCAACTGGATGTGCAAAAATGGAAAAGTCTTCATTTTCCTCCTTGGACCTGTTCCTGCTTTTATACTCTTCTTAAATCCGTAATGTCAGTCCTGCTTGTAAATTCGCGGGTGATTACCATGGAAACGGTGACGCCCTGCGTTTCAAGTCTCACTTTCAGTCCATTTCCTTGGTTTCGCCGTCATTTCCGGTCACATGGGGATATGCCGATATGTCATGCGTTCCAATTTGCGGTTCATTAGGACCGCATTTCCGGTAAAATTTTACCGGAGAAGGGATTAGGATCGCCTTTACGGATCCTACAAGCGATTTTATTGAGCTATATCCATTAGCTCTTAAAAGTGTGAGGGGGAAATTATTTCGTTTTATACCTATTTCTGTATATCACAGGATACACTATTTTGTTTTTATCTGTGTTTTATTTCAAGGTACTATATGTCACATATGGACTTGTATGTATGAAACTAAGGTATTATTTTAATTTATATACCTCACATTGTTTAAATATACAGCGCTTCACTTTACATCTCACTGTTCCACTATTGTTTAAAGATAAGAATTTTATGTTGAAGCAGCTTATTCACTTATATCACAATCACTAAATTAGCGCTAGTACACCCCCCTTTTTTTCTATCTATTTGTACTGAATTGAAAACTGAATGACAAAATGTAGACAGAAAACGAATGATTTGAATATATTCTTCAAATACCAGAATTTTTTAATTTGTTTTTTAGTTCACTACTATTCTGTGTTTAGTAATGTATAAGTGTGCCAGATGTGACAAGTTTACATAGGTTAATTATAGCCACTGTTATATCTGGGCTACAAATACATGCATTTTGGCAAACACCTCAAAGCCCATGTAAGCTTTGTGTTGTTGAATTTCAGTGATTTCTTTTATGTTGCATGTGTACAGTTGTACTGTAAAATGGGTAAAGCATGGGATATGTTTTTACATTTGTATACTAAAAATTTTAATATACGTTGAAAAAAAAAAGGACACATGAGCCTACAGGCATTGCGCATGAGCGTCCAGTAACGTGGGAAAAAAATTCCCAGCTCCCCAGAGGCTGTCCTAGCACCCCGGTCATACAAATATTCATTAACAGCTTTTTCTTGTTGGAGCAGGCGGTCGAACATTAGGAGTGTTGAATTCCAACGTGTAGGGCTGTCGCAAATCAAGCGCCTCACTGGCATGTTGTTTCGCCGCTGGATATCGGCAAAGTGAGCCATGGCCGTGTAGGAACGCCTGAAATGGCCACACACCTTCCTGGCCTGCTTCAGGACGTCCTGTAAGCCTGTGTACTTATGCACAAAGCATTGTACGATCAGATTACACACATGTGCCATGCACGGCACATGTGTCAACTTGCCCAACTTCAATGCCGCTATAAAATTTTTTCCGTTGTCACACACCACTTTGACGATATCCAGTTGCTGCGGAGTCAGCCACTTTTCCACCTGTGCGTTCAGGGCGGACAGGAGTGCTTGTCCGGTGTGACTCTCTGCTTTCAAGCAAGTCAAACCCAAGACGGCGTGACACTGTCGTGTCCGGGATGTGGAATAGTACCTGGGGAGCTGGGGGGGTGCCGTTGATGTGGAGCAAGAAGCAGCGGCACAAGAGGACTCAGCCGAGGAGGTTATGGAAGAGGATGGAGTAGGAGGAGTAGAGGAGGTGGCAGCAGGACTGCCTGCAATTCGTGGCGGTGTCACCAACTCCTCTGCAATGCCACGCATTCCTTGCTTGTCAGCCGTCAGCAGGTTTACCCAATGTGCAGGGTAGGTGATATACCTGCCCTGACCATGCTTTGCAGACCAGGTATCAGTGGTCAGATGGACCCTTGCCCCAACACTGTGTGCCAGACATGCCATGACTTCCTTTTGCACAATCGAGTACAAGTTGGGGATTGCCTTTTGTGAAAAGAAATTCCGGCCGGGTACCTTCCACTGCGGTGTCCCAATAGCTACAAATTTTTTGAACGCCTCAGACTCAACCAGATTGTATGGTAAAAGCTGGTGGGCTAATAGTTCGGACAAGCCAGCTGTCAGACGCTGGGCAAGGGGGTGACTTGGTGACATTGGCTTCTTACGCTCAAACATGTCCTTGACAGACACATGACTGTGGGCAGATGAGCGGGAACTGCTCAAGGCGGGAGACGGAGTGGCGGATGGTTGAGAGGGGGCAAGAAGGACAGCAGTGGTTGACGTGGCTGAAGATGCTGGACCAGGAGGAGGATGGCGGCTTAGAGTAGGCGTGCTGCTTGTACTCATGTGTTAATCCCATAGGCGTTTGTGATGTGAGATCATGTGCCTACGCAACGCAGTTGTACCTAGGTGGGTGTTGGACCTCCCACGACTCAGTTTCCTTTGGCACAGGTTGCTGTCGGGCTGACCCCGGGTGCCGATGCATGCTGTCTGACTGTGCCACTAGCTCCTTGCAACGACCCCCCCTGCTTCCAACTCGTCTCCTCCTCCTCTCTGTCTCCCCATCTGAACTTTTGCCCTGTTCTTCTTCTTGCCGAGCGGGCACCCACGTGACATCCATGGACGCATCGTCATCATCAACCGCTTTGCTTGTATCTGACAACTCAGAAAAGGAAGCAGCAGCGGGTACAACATCATCATCATCATCACACCGTACCTTCATGTGTTTAATGCTGCCTGCCTGAGACATATCCCTGTTATCTACATCCTCTAGTAATAATGGTTGCGCATCACTCATTTCTTCAAACGGGTGTGTGAATAACTCCTCTGACATACCAAGTAAAGCGGCTGTGGTGCTAGTTTTGGTGGTGGCGGCAGGCGGGTGAGTGCTATCTTGAGAGGTGCCTGAAGCTAAGCTGGAGGAGGATGGTGCGTCAAGGTTCCGAGCGGAGGCTGTACAAGATTGGGTGTCCTGTGTTAGCCAGTCAACTAAGTCCTCAGAACTTTTCAAGTTCAGGGTACGTGGCTTCTGAAAACTGGGCATTATTCTAGGGCAAAAGGGAATCAAAGCACCACGACCACGACGGCCCCTGCGGGGTGGCCTGCCTCTGCCTGTCAATTTTTTGGGGATTAGTGGTACTATGCGTGCAAGCTACTGTGAGACCAGATATGATTGGCAATGTGAACTGTAACAGTTCTGCAGAGCACACACTGTAGGCCTGAGACACCCGCTTGAAGACAAGTAACTGCTATTCAATCTATAACAGTGAAAAATAAATTTTGGTTTTAAAAGCACGCTATAGAGACATCAGATATGATTGGCAACTGTCAAAGCACGCTGGAACAGGTCTACAGAGCACACGCTGAAGTAGGCCTGACACCTAGACGCTTGCAGACAACTAACTGATCTTCTATTACAGTGATAAAAATGATTTCTTTAAAATCTAAAGCTTAAGCTATTGTTAAAACAGATATGAGTGGTGGCACTGACTGTGCAAATGGGCAAGGCATCCAACCTGACACAGAAGCTGGCAGGCAGGCAACTGCTCTTCTATTACAGTGAAAAAAAATTATTTATTTTAAATGTAAAGCTTAACCAATTGTTAAAACAGATATGAGTGGTGGCACTGGGCAAGTGGGCACAGTATCCAATGTGAACCTCACACAGAAGCTGGCAGGCAGGCAACTGCTCTTCTATTACAGTGAAAAAAATTTTTTTATTTTAAATGTAAAGCTTAACCTATTGTTAAAACAGATATGAGTGGTGGCACTGGGCAAGTAGGCACAGTATCCAATGTGAACCTCACACAGAAGCTGGCAGGCAGGCACCTGCAATTACATTACACAGGAAAAAAAAAGAAGCAGCCTGATGTTATAGCCCTAAAAAGGGCTTTTTGGGATGCTGTCCTTACAGCAGAGATCAGATGAGTCCTTCAGGATTGTAGTGGACACTGAATACCCTAGCCTAGCTATCAATTTCCCTATCTAATCAGCAGCAGCTAAACTTTCCCTCCTCTCACTAAGCATGCATCTTCCGAATGAATCGAAAATGGATGCTGGGAGGGAGGTTGGAGGGTGTGGAAGGGAGGGAGTGCTGCTGATTGGCTGGAATGTGTCTGCTGACCGAGAGGCACAGGGTCAAAGTTTGCCCAATGATGACGAATAGGGGGCGGATCGAACTGCGCATGTGTCCGCCCGCCGCGGCGAACGCGAACACGCTAATTTCGCCGGGAACTGTTCGCCGGCGGACATTTCGGTACATCACTACTAGCCACTTAAGACTATTCCTTTATATCTAATGGTTGTACTAGAAAGGCTGTTTAATCTATGTTGTTTTATGTTGTTCGCTTTAAAAGGTTATAGAGGGCTTTCGTATGCTAGTGGCGCAAAAGCCGCTAGCATTCATATGGTAGTTTCACAAACAGTGACTTGCAACGAGCAAAGTACCGAATGGGAGACCACACACAGGAGGTCTTGTGGCTCCCATTAACAGATTGCAACAATGTATTGTTCCTCAGCTAATTGATTTGCGGGGTGGCCGCCATTCGGATACCGACCACGCGGCGGCGGCCATCTTGGATTAACTTTTAGCCCAGCGGTGTTTGGTCATCGAGTGCCTGAAACTAAAATCGGCTACTCAACGGCACAAACACTGATGGACTTCCAGACCATTCGGGAACACCAGTCTTTCTGTACTTTCCCTCAAACTGTGCACTCGTGTCTTTTCTGATGAGTTCATATTAAAGTGTATTTCGTGTGGCATTCGACTAATTTTGTAAAGAAACAGAAATGAGCGCTCTCTTCTTAAGAGTGAGCTGCAGTTCACCGACAAGGTGTTCCCTCAACCTTGTGAAAAGTGGATAAATATAACAGAAAGGTGAACAGCGCTAATAATAAGAAACATACATACGTATAATGAAATACTGGCCAACGAAGTAGCTTGAAAAAAAGGAACAAAAATACAATAATGGTACAGTATGTATGAACAATATAACTAGACGAAATAGAGGTGTTAAATTCACACTCACACTTTTAAGAGCTATATCAGCTCGGTATTAGAAGCCTGGACGAAATAATCCCCGTCTGTGGATTTCTTGGAGTTCAAGACCGTTGATGGACTTATAGGTATAGATGTTCGTTATATGTAAAACAGAAATAGAATGCACCACATGGTATAGTATATATATGTAAAATAATTCAGTAAAATGGATAATCCTACTTACATATACTAGAGCAAGGACCTGCTCTAGTTTGAAGAGCTTCAGGTGGAACAATCCCCACCTTGGGATATAATGGGTCCATTGGGATATAATGGACCCAGGTATAGCAGCAAAACAATGATGAGTAGGAAGGAGGACAAGAAAGATGACTGGATATGTATAAAAATATATACTTTATTACAAATTAGTAAAAAGTGAAAATTACAAACTATAAAACCAGTCCTGTTAAAAAGTCCAAAATTCTTCCTCACTAATTTTGTACCTAATGAAAAAAAAGAAAGCTATTTGTGAATATTTTTGAAGTAAATACGTTACACCTTTGCATGTTTTGTACTGAATTGTAATTTTCTATGATAACGTTAGTGATCTATGATAATGGAAATGTAATTATAGTTTATCTGCCAAAATTGTAAATAAAAAAAATAAAAACTATAATTTGGAGTCATTTTTTTTATATATCCATTGTAAATCGCAGTTACAACTAGTTTTATTTTTTGTATCTATATATTTTATTTTAATATTATGACTATTGCAAATCTGTAGTGATGGTTGCAGCTGTATATACAAAACAGAAATATATCTATATATATTATTTTTTTTTGTTAATGGGCAAATATGGCAGTATAATTTGTTTAAATAGATAATATAACAAAACAATAATTACTTATTAATACAAAAATATAGGTAGTGTTTGCACTCAATTACTAAATGGTGCCGATATTTAGAGGTATTCCCCTTATACAAAACCTCAACAATATATATACAACACAAGATAAATACCGCACTCAAATAAAGTTATCTATATAAAAAAATTGATGAATGAGTTGCTATTTGATATGCAAAAAAAAGTGAAATTTAATCAATTATACACTTCATGTGTGAATTCATATATCTACAAAATATATACATCATAGAAATCTGATAATCTCCTTCAATCCATAACATTTCATAGAAAAGATAGCTAATCAGTTGCTAAAGAAAAAGAAAAAGAATTCATATATGATACAAAAAATCTGCCCACACAACCTAGGCTATGCATAGCACTCTATAAGGTCCTGTATTCTGATGGATCCAAAAAAAGGCAAAGGAAAAAAGAAAAAAACGAAAAAAAGACAAAAACGAAAAAAATAGTAAAAAATAATAAGCAAAAAAGGGAAGAAAAAGAAAAAAGTCCTTTGCAAATATGTAATATATGTATCCAGTATAAGTTTGGTTGGATCTCACCACTTGAAGAGTTGCAGTAGGGAGTTCAAATGAGCTCTATAATTGCTTCCAATTAATAAACTTGTTCCTAGGGACCAAAACTGTCTGGTAGAGATATGTACTCCTTTTCTGCCATAGCTATGAAGTGTGGACGATACTGTTAGTAAACGGCTGAATCTGCTCCTGGCGGCTGAATAATCCTCAGATGAGTGTGCTTTGGCCGGCTGAGCAATCCTCGGGCTGCGCGCTCGGGAAATGTTGTCCCTTCAATGGCCCGTGTCTAGACGCTGGAGACCGCTCATTAAATGCCGTTTCGGGCGGTAAAAGTCCTTCTACTTCCGGGTTGACGTCATGACGTTGTCCTATGGTGGAACGTCATGCGTAATGACTTCATTGAAGTAAACTTTATTAACATTGTAAACTTAACAGCCATAATAATTGTAACCAGTTTGTTATTAATTCTAAACAGAGGGCATGACATTATCTAATTAACACTAGTGATTAGTCAAAACAAAAAGGGAAAATATATATGAAAGTAAAAATAAGAACAATATAAATAAAAGTAAGTGAGAAAAACTTAATAAGAAAAATTTAATAAGAAAGATTTGTATCTTGTATTTAATAAGTAAGTAAATTAATTAGAGACAAGCAGGGAAATGCTCATAACTAAAAGTAAATATAATAACATAAATGAACATATGCTCTATGGTCAAAAATCTCAAAGTGGTAGCTTCTCTAGTTCCAGTCTCAATCTTATACACCAAAACTTTTATCATTTGTGGTACTTGGAATTTATGGTTATCCACCAAAATTATTTCTCAAAGTCACGGTTATTCTATAAATGCCCACCTGTAGCAGGATGTCAAGGGTTACTTGAACAGAAAAAATGAAAAAGGAAAAGAAAACAAAAAATCTAAAATATATTAAATACTATATGTATATATAAGCAAAAATTGCAACAACTGGTGAAAAAATTATAAAAGCAAAAAAGAAGAATAAAAAAATTGATCATAAACAATAATCCTTCACATACAGACTCACCAGTCGTGCAGTGTCACCCCCGTGTCTTGGGATACTTATTGTGAGGGACCCTGGAGGAGTCCAACCAGGTTGCGGACCTATGTAGGTCAAGATGTTGGGAAAGAGGATCGGACCAAAATTGGTCTAGCGGGAGCACTGTAGAGAGTACAAGGTACACATCAGCCCATATAAAACAATATTAGACATAGTGTTATGGTTCACAAGAAATGTTTCAAGTCATAGTCTTCATTCAGTCCTGAGGGTGACAGTGTCTCCACTCCAGGATACTAATCCACTTAGTTTCCCTTTGCATAAGGAGTTTTTGTCTATCACCACCTCTTCTGAGAGGAGGTACTTGATCAATGACTTGAAATCTTAATTGATTAACTCCATGGCCTTGTGCTTTAAAGTGCCTGGCTACCGGGGCCTCACTAGTACCTCGTTGAAGAGCTACCCTGATACTTATCTTGTGCTCCCCTATCCGCTCTTTGACGGGTCTGATGGTCTCCCCCACATATACATATCCACAAGGACACTTAAGGATGTACACTACAAAATCAGAATTACAAGTGTAAAAACCATTGACTTAAAATTTCCAGACCGTTCGGGAACACCAGTATTCCTGTAGTTTCCCTCAAACTGTGCACTTGTGTCTTTTCTGATGAGTTCATATTAAAGTGTATTTCATGTGGCATTCAACTAATTTTGTACCTAATGAAAAAAAGAAAAAAGCTATTTGTGAATATTTTTGAAGTAAATATGTTACACCTTTGTATGTTTTGTACTGAATTGTAATTTTCTATGATAACGTTAGTGATCTATGATAATGGAAATGTAATTATAGTTTATCTGCCAAAATTGTAAATAAAAAAAATAAAAACTATAATTTGGAGTCATTTTTTTTATATATCCATTGTAAATCGCAGTTACAACTAGTTTTATTTTTTGTATCTATATATTTTATTTTAATATTATGACTATTGCAAATCTGTAGTGATGGTTGCAGCTGTATATACAAAACAGAATATATATATATATATATATATATATATATATATATATATATATATATTATTTTTTTTTGTTAATGGGCAAATATGGCAGTATAATTTGTTTAAATAGATAATATAACAAAACAATAATTACTTATTAATACAAAAATATAGGTAGTGTTTGCACTCAATTACTAAATGGTGCCGATATTTAGAGGTATTCCCCTTATACAAAACCTCTATATATTTTATTTTAATATTATGACTATTGCAAATCTGTAGTGATGGTTGCAGCTGTATATACAAAACAGAAATATATATATATATATATTTGTGCTCGGAATTTAAATACGTAATGGATAGTAACTGTGAGCAAAGTTGGTTGTGGTGTGCCGAAACCAACGTACGAGTGGGCCTGTAAATAAAAGAGGGCCCACCAAGGAGAATGTAATTATAACAGGGTGTAGGTGGGTGGGAACAATCAGCTGAAAGGCAGAGGTGAGTAGGGGCTGGGAGTTTAAGTAGGGGACTTACTCCTCCCACAAATTCAGGCCTCCACAAGTTCAGGCCTTTTAACTTGTGCTCGGAATTTAAATACGTAATGGATAGTAACTGTGAGCAAAGTTGGTTGTGGTGTGCCGAAACCAACGTACGAGTGGGCCTGTAAATAAAAGAGGGCAAAAAGATAAATTCGAGAAATACACACTTTATTGCATTTTTTACAAAACCAAGTTGCTGAAAGCTTGGCGAAGCTCTTTCTCCGGCTGTGGAATATATGCAGTATATATGGAGGATTTCCACCGCCCCAGTCTCTTGATGATATGGACCGGTGTGTTAGTGCTAGAGGCTGCTCCTATACGGAAGGAGTGCCTAGAGAATGCAATCGGGTTGTGTCCGAGCTTAGATAACAGAATTCTGATATGAACCATCAATTTTGCTGTGGTTAACGGGTGCCCTTGTAGTGTTAAGAGCGGAGAGTCCAGTAGGTGACCGTGCAGAGTTGACCGTAGGTGGTCTAGTACTTTTACCGGACACCAGGCATTATCAGTAGGGAAGAGAGGAATTATAGTAGGGTGTAGTGACCGGTTGGTTTTAGTTGTAGGGATCGAAAGTTGGTAGTGATCCTCTATTTTAGTGAGGTGTGATATTTTAAGTCTTAGCTTCGTATCTCCTTGACAAATTACGGTGAACTCTCTAGGTCTGAGAAAACCGTAGAAAGCGAGATATAAAGTAGATTTGATCACCGTATTTGTGCCGATGTCGAATGGGGCTGTGTCAAGGAGATTGCTAAGTGACCTGAAGATAGGCCCATCTATAGGTAATCTAATGGTAGAGAGTGGAGGTGAAACCTTTGATATTCCTTTCAAAACCTTTTTGACGGGGTATGAAGACAGGAAAGGTGTGTTGTTAGGAAAAAAAGGTGAGGCTGTGGTGCTGGACCCCCGTGAGATATAGTTTAATGGTGTTGTGAGATAGTTTAAGGTGTAGGTGGAAAAAAGAGGCAAAAGCCACCATGGTTTGAATAGAGAAGTCACCTTGTAAACAGAACTCTGCTGTGAATTTATTAAATATATTAAGAGCCCTATTGTAAGTGATAGCCGTGTTTGGTGATAATGCTTGGTGAGTGAGTGGACTAGCGTGGTTCAAGAGTGTGCTTAATCCAGGATTAGATCGTGGAACCGTGGTGTCCTGGATGGTTGTAGGTGAGCCGTTGGGAGTGCCTGAGAAAATGCCTGAAATTGAGAACGAGAGAGCGTCAGCGGCCGTGTTGTGAATACCCGGGATGTGAAAACAAACCAAGTGAAACTGGCCGGATGCTGCCAACCAGGTCAGCTTGCGAATCAGCCGCATGATGGTCAGGGAAGATGATCGCTCTTTGTTCACGATTTCGCAAGCTGCCGAGTTATCAGAGTAGCATTTGACTGCCTTGCCAGACCAGAGATGACCCCAGGTGTGTGCGGCCGCCACAATGGGATAAATTTCAAATAGTGCTGAGGTCTCTCTGAATCCTGGCAAGGCATCCGTATCAGTGGGCCAATGGCCCCTGAACCAGTGGTTCCCAAAAATGGCTGCAAAACCGGTATTGGCTGCTGCGTCTGTGTGGATGATGGGTGAAGAGGTAGAGAGAGGGGGAATAAACATGGAGATTCCATTCCAGTCCTTCAAAAACTTCCCCCACATAGCTAAGTCAGCCTTGGCGTGGGGGTCCAAAGAAACTGTGCCAGAGTCCGGAACTCCGTGCAGCAGGCAAAGGAGTCTGGATATGAAAGACCTTCCCTGCGGAATGATGCGCATCGCAAAGTTCAGGGATCCGAGAAGGGACTGAAGTTATTTTCTAGTGCAAACATCATTCCGCAGGAACAAGTCATCTCCCCTCTCAAACGTGACAGTTTGTCGTGGGGGAGGCTAGCTCTGAGGTTAACCGAGTCCAGTTCTATCCCCAGAAAGGTCAATTTAGTTGTGGGGCCTATAGTTTTGGCTGTGGACAAAGGGACTCCAAGTGTGGAAAATAGTGCAGTAGTGCTTCTGATTGCTGTGGGTGAAGGTGACCCTGGCTCTATTAGTAAAAAGTCGTCGAGGTAGTGGATAACGGAGTGACACCTGGTGACGTTCAGAAGCAGCCAGCATAGTGACTCTGCGAAAATGTCGAACAGTTTGGGGCTGCTTCGAGAACCGAAAGTGGGTCGTGTAGAGAAGTAATATTTCCCTTGCCATTTAACACCGTGTAAGTGCCAGAGTGAGGGGTGCATGGGTAGTAATTTAAACGCGTTTGTGATGTCCATTTTGCTAAGCCAGGGTCAATTACCAGATGATATGATGGACTGTATGGCGTCGTTGATGGTTACGTACTGAAGTGAGAATTCGTCTGCTGGAATGAGTGCGTTTATGCTTGGAACAAAAGAGGAGTGCGGTGCCGATAAATCAATAATTAGACGTTTTTTTTTTTTTGTTTTTTTTTAGAATATTTGTGAATAGCAATACCAATGGGGTTAGTGCGCCAGGAGGAGAATGGTGAAGAGGTGAAGGGGCCGATCATGAAACCGTTGGTGATTTCAGAGGCAATGAGAGTGTCTATGGAGACTGGGTCTAAACGTGCTGACTGGAGATTAGGGCATTCTAGTGTACCTGGGGGAATGGCTACAATACCCGTGAGAAACCCTTTAGTGAACCCTGTGGTGAGATAATCCACCAGATGATTAAGCCTGGGATCCCTTGTCTTGAGCACCACAGAGATATCACCGTAATTGAATGCCTTGTTCTCAAGTACATCCTGTGAGGCTATGAGCAAGGACACCAGACACACATCCTTCCCGTCTAGGATATCTTTCCTGATAGAGTCAGGGACGGAGTGTGCTGGTGACTCAAATGGTGTAATGGTCGTGCCCGGTGCTGGAGGGGGGAGTATAGGAGGGCATGTTGGTATAGTAGGTACAGCCGTGAAAGCGACTGGGACTACCGTGGTAGTACCTGGGGAGGAGATGGCGCTTTCCACCTTAGATAGCCTGCTATTGAGGGTCTGTAGATTGGCCAAGATCTCTGCCAGGGTATCCTGGGTGGCCGTGCTGTTGCTTGGTGGTTGTCCTTGAGAGCTAGTCCCTGGCCTGGGCTCGGGGGCTTGGTGAGTAAGTAGCCTATAAAGTTCAGCCTTCCTAGCTGTGGCCGGAAAGGGGATTCCCCTGAGCCTAAGCTCGGCCATAATTTTGGGAATAGTCCATGCTCTCAAGGACGTGGGGGTTGAAAGAGTGAGTGATTCGCCTGGAGACCCGGGTCTGGTAGGCGTGAATGGAGTTTCTTCTGTCAATTCTTTGGTTGGAATAGGTTCTTGGGACATTCTAAAAGGAATGATTATGTGAAAGATATATTAGAAGGGGCGTAAGGTAAGTAGGCGGGGTATGTGGGGTGGTGTATATGGAAGAACTGGACTGTAATGCTAGATGCCAAAGCGAAAAACTTAACTGTTGAATGTTTGGATAGGTGAGGCCCTGCTAATGCCAAGTGGCGGTGAGAGGCTCTACCTATGATTTGGCTTATGACGTAGTTGCCACAGACGTGGTGGCGGGATGTTGGCCTCTCGGTGACAGTAGAGATAAATCAAAACGTGTGGCCGTGACAGGTGAGGCCCTGACTAGCGCCCTGTAGTAGGGCATGCGAGGCTTGTAACTATGATTTGGGCGTGGGGCCATACCTCCGTGTTGAGGTGGGGGGGGATGGAAGGCCTCGCTGGGACGGGTTTTCTGATAGGGTGTGCTAAGGCATTAGCCTAGACCCTGTAGCCAGTTCGATTGTATATTTAAGGATAAGGTGAGAGGACTGGAATGTTGTGTAGATACTAACCTTGACTTCTTGCGAATGGTATCTGGAACCTTCTGGTGGTAATAAGTGTGGTAAGTCTCGTCTTATGCTGTCCTTGAGGAAGAGTCCTGAGGCTTTAAGACAGATGTTGACGTATTTATGCGTATCGTGGTGGCGTATGATTTGAATTGGGAGTAGGTTGTTTGTTAGGGGCGCAACGTGAGATCCTGCATTGAGGGATCTGGAAGGTTTAAGTGTGTGACTGGGCTGAAATAGATATTTGTGAGAAGGCTGGATGAGGCCTTGGGGTGACGATTGGACGTATTTGGGTATAGACGTAAGTACCTGAAGGTATGGCTGAGTACCGGGTCAGGTTTTGGTGTTTTCCGGAGCCTGATGGCTGTATGACCGTATGTCTGAGTAGAAATAATAGTAAAGAATTAACGTACCGTGGGCGTAAGCCTGTGGACAGTAGTAATGAACTTGAGACCGTGATAGGTTTTATATGAGGTGTAGTAACAAACGAGTTGTGAACTATACCTTGGTTTGACATAAAGAAATTACGTTATGCGAAACGGTTTAACTGTGTAGAACCGGGGGAAGCCTAGAATAATACTGGAGCTAAGGGTTAACCGAAGAAAAATTCCATAGTTAACGACAGGTGTGGAGGGAAGTAATAAAACCCAATATGTAAACATTTTAGGCCTATGGCTTTATAATGCAAAGTGATAAAATACAATACCTGTTCCTGTAATAAAAGACCTTGAAATAAACAACTTTAGCGCAGAAAAAGCGAGAAACCGATGCAGTCTGTAAAGCCAAAAATATGTGACAGCGTGATTATATGGAAAATGAATAGTACAGACGTTTATGTGCCGGATATTGTGTTTATAAACAGTATTTATTAGTATATGTGACAAAATGTGTTTAATAGGTAAATATGTGTTGTGGCAAGATCAGAGAGGCTTTCTATGTTAGTAATAGATTGGAGTGCTCTCTATTCCCAGCATGATGGGGTTAATTGGTGGGAGTCACCCCTTGAATGTTATATACCAGGTGAATGTAATTAACCAGCACTAGGGTTTTAAAAGGTTAGCCTCTGAAGACATCAGAGAGTCTAACAGCTGGGAGAGAGGAGGCAGTTAAGCCTGAGACAAAGGTACTGTGTGAAACCTGCTTAAAGTGCTGTATTTCATTTTGTTTAAAACTGGGAACTAGATTAGCTGGCCAGTTGGATAGTTAGTAATACTGTTTAGTAAGTCTCCAAGTTGGAGTAGGATTTATTTTATTTTTGTTTTATTTTGTGGGAGAGCACAACCTTGTATATATTGTGGAAAGTGACAAACTGCAGTACTATTTTATCCTGACTGTTGCATTTGAAGTTTGTGACAAGCCTGGCCATCCTGCCACAGTGTATAGAAACCGTACGTTTATGATAGACGTGGATATTTTAAAAAGTAGTAAAACAAATTAACTGGTTAACATAGAAAATCACAAGGCAGATTTTTAAACAAGCTAATTATATCCCCAAACTGACAAAAAAAGGTATCAGTAGCAATATGACCGAACAGGGAATATACGTAAAGAAAAGTAGAATTCGTGAAATAGAACTTAGTGCATACTGTAGCCTATTTGAATAAGAACTAGCCGAATATGGATTTAGAGCAAGGTGTTTGTGTTTTAATCGTACGAAATAGATTGGTCCTGGGTGACCAAACGGAAATAAGAGAATGCCCGTAATATTACTGTGTATATAAATAATAATAGATTAGGTAGTTTCCGTACGAATATGTAAAAGCAGTGATAAAGTGCCGAGCGTTCGTCTGTTTTGGCGTGAACACTGAAATCGGTTAAAAAAAGCGTGTATTTGTACGAATATGATAGAGGGAGCCTACCCCTATGTTTTTAGGCCCGAATGGCGGGAAATAGCGGGGCGCTATTTCCTACGCCTAACTTACGTGAACGTGCCGGTCTCGTGACCGGAAACCGGGTACCTTGACCGGGAACCGAGTGGAAGGCCTCAAACGGACGGAGGACTGGTCAGGACGTCTGACTGCTGGAAACAGGAAAAAAAATCTGGAGGGAAGCTGGACAGGAAGTGCTGGTTGCTATGGGGACAAAACAATCAGCTGAAAGGCAGAGGTGAGTAGGGGCTGGGAGTTTAAGTAGGGGACTTACTCCTCCCACAAATTCAGGCCTCCACAAGTTCAGGCCTTTTAACACATATATATATATATATATATATATATATATTTAATGGGCAAATATGGCAGTATAATTTGTTTAAATAGATAATATAACAAAACAATAATTACTTATTATTAGAGTCTGTTAGATTTATACCTAACTGTGAGAAATAATTGGCATTTTATGTTTTGCCAAAAACATAATCATGTAATTAAAATAAAAGTACTAGTGTTGATAATAATAATAATAATAATAATAATAATAATAATAATAATAATAATAATAAATCAGTTCTCTTCTCTTTGTACCTTACATTTGTAAATATAAGGAGATTAGAAATATTCAAAAGGTTTAGTAATACAAATGACATGTAGTTTACATATCCCTGACATAGAAAAACATGTAAACAGTCAAAACATCAGAGGAAAAGTGAATAGGAATAAATATTACTTTTATTTTATTTGATGAAGACTCTCTAACTACAGTACAGCCACCAAACTGTATTGTTGCCAAGCAGGATGGCTTCATGGAATTATACTGTTTACCTCTGCCATCTGAGGATTTAAGTTTGTCTGAATAGGCAACATGTTTCAATTCTGTTTTGAGGATTGCATATCTGCATCACCTGGTTCATAGATGATTTTGGAAAAACTAATTTGAAAAAATGCTTACACTTCCCCATCCCTTACTTCCGAGGTGCCAACTTCAACAAAAACCATAAGATTAAGGTTAGGGTGTTGAAGAATTGGAACCATGCCAAACTTTTGTGTAAGTTTCTGTAATACATTTTTCAGAGGACCATAGTCTAAAGTTAACCACCTTCTTGGTCATAGCAGTAAGGAGTCAAGCAATGGCACAACCCCTTTAATATTGCACCTGTAATAATTGGCAAACAATATAAATGTTTGAAGATCTTTCAGGAAGTTCACCTTGAGCAATTGTAAAATAACAAATATGTGTGTGTCTATTTGAAAATCTGCAGGGCTTATAATGTAACATTGGAAAGGTATACAGCCTTGGTGAAAGGAACAATTTTTAATTTAGCATAGAGACGGTTTGTATGTATGCACTGTAACACTTGCTTTACATGTGTAATGTATTCCTGGTAAGTTCATGAAAAGATTAGAATGTCATCAATGTAGATTATGACAAACTTGTTTCTGAAGTCATAGAATACCACATCCATGAAATGTTGGAAAACTCCAGGAGGGTTATTTAGTCCAATTAGAAAAACTAGATACCCACAGTGCCCATACCGAGTGTTAAATGCTGAATTCCTGTCGTCACCCCTTCTTATTAGAATCATTTTTGATAAAGAAAATCCTGTCCCTTCTGAAGAAGAAGAGATGCAGATAATACCTCTCTTCAACTTATCCTGAATATACTCCTGGAAAGTTCAGGCTGTGTCAGTGGATATGTGTTCCCTTTAGGAAGTGATGCCCCAGGAACCACGTTGGTTCGACAGTGAAAGGAATTGTGTAAGAGTTGAGATTCTGCATTTTTATTGCTAAATACATCTGCAAATTCTTGGTATTCTGGAGGGTCAAAGTAGGAGGCTTTTCCACAGAAGCCAAAAGATTGGAGTATAGTCATGTGGGGTGATGTTTGCAGTTCAACTGACAAGATGACCCCTATTTCTTGAGTAGCTCAGTCAAAAGATGGGTTGTGCCATTTTGAGCAGGGTGCCAAGTACAACAGACATGAAAGTAGAATTGATTTGGGATAGGACAATATCTTCCTAATGGAGTGCACAAATTTGAAGGGTGGCTGGTGTAATCTCAAATTCCACAATGCCATTTCCTAACAGCTTACAACACAGAGTGGTGATTGAAGTAATTGCAGTGATTGAAATGAATGTTGTGCTTCTTAGCAAAAGTATAATCCAGGAAAATGCCAGCAGCTATAGAATCCACAAAATCTTACATTACACATGATGTGACACTATGTGGGAAAAATGCAGGTGCCGTATCTTAGTCTTGGAGGAATGACATGCAAGGCCTAAGTCGGCTCCTCCAACACAGGTTAGACCAGGGGTAGTCAACCTTTTAATACCTACTGCCCACTTTTGCATCTTTGTTGATGGTAAAATTTCCTTACTGCCCACCAGTGCCACAATAACAAATTTTATAGTGCAAGTGCGTTTAAATTTTTTAAATTTATTTTTTAGAAAGGAGTTATTTTTAAATATGTGCTTACATTTATCTTTTTTTTTCCCTATTTTAACATTTTCTATTCTACTTTTTTCTATGTGTGCGTGTGTGAAGGGTGTTGTGTGTGTGTGTGTGCGTTTGTGTGTGAAGGGTGCTGTGTGTGTGTTTGTGTGTGAAGGGTGCTGTGTGTGTGTGAGAGAGAGGTGAAGTGTGTAAGAGGGTGGTGAGTGTGTGAAGGCTGCAGTGTGTGTGTGAATGGGTGTTGTATTTGTGTGAAGGGTGCAGAGTATGTATGAAGGGTGCAGGACTTGTGTGAAGGGTGCCGTGTGTGTGTTTGTGTGGTAGGTGCAGTGTGCATGCGAGAGCATCGTGTGTGAAGGGTGCAGTGTGTGTATGAGAGGTGCTGTGTGTGAATGGTGCTGTGTGTGTGTGAAGGGTGCAGTATATATGAGGGGCCAGTGTATGTGTGTGTGTGTGTGTGAAAGGTGTTGTGTGTGTGGGACATTGTGTGTGTCTGAGGTGCAGTGCGTGTGTGTGAGGGAGGTAGTGTGTGAGGGGTGCAGTGTGTGTGAGGGATGCAGTATGTGTATTAGAGGTGATGTGTGTGTGTGAGAGGTGCGCTGTGTGTGTGATGGGTGCAGTGTGTGTGACGGGTACAGTGTGTGTGAGGGGGCATTGTGTGTATGAGGGGACAGTGTGTGCATGAGGGTACAGTGTGTGTGTGTCAGGCGGCAGTGTATGGGATGGGAGAAATGTGGGTAGTGTGTGTGTGTGAGGGGTGCAGTGTGTGTGTATGTGTGTGCGGGGACAGTGGTGTGTGTGATGGAGTGTGTAGTGTGTGTGTGTGTGAAGGATGCATAGGGTCTATGTTGTGTGTAGATGGTTGATATGTGAAAATCTATCTTAGTGTCTCCCCCTGCTTTCTTCTTACCTTTTACCAGGGAGGGGGGACATAATGCTGCAAGTCCTGGATGTCCAGTAGTGGCATGTTTACTTTAGCCGGAAGCTCCTCTGGCTGCATGCTGACTCTCCTGCGAGTACAGCACTGTATCGTAGCATTGCCATGGTAACATGCGGGAGGAACACAGAGCCTTACAGGCCTTCCCTCCCTCTGCTGGAACTAAGTGCCAGCGAGCCAGTGAGGGAGATCTTTGATCTCCTCACCAGCTTGAGAGGGCTTACAGCAAGGTTTTTTGTGCATGGGCTGGCAGGGGAGATGAAATGATCTCCCCTGCCAGCCTTGATCCATGGCTATCAAGACCCACCAGGTGTTTTCTGCAGAATCCCCCAACGCCCACCTGAAAACCCACAAGTCGATTGGGACCAGGTTGACTACCCGTGGGTTAGACCCTCCCTTTTACTGGACGGGAAGGGTAAGAGGATAACATGCCCTTTCAGTCCACAATAAATATATAGGACTAAAATTGTATATGCCTCTTTGGTTCTTTCAAGAGTGATGGTTTACTTCCATGAACTGAAGGTTTTGGTGCTAAATGGTAAACTGGTTGATGTATCTTGCGATTCTGTTCACTATCCTGGCACCAATCTACTGATCATTTAGTTGGAAACATAACTCTAGGAATTTTTTATGGTTTTCTGAAAGATCTTTATACATAAGTTCATCTCTTATGTGAAAAGCTGCATGCAGAGCACCAGCATCCCTTGTTGTATGCCCAAAAGAGAGAATTCAGCTACAGAGACCTATCCTGGTTTGTCAAAGACAGAAACCTTTTGGCATCCTGAAGTAAAGGATCAATGAGTCCAAGATGAGATGTCTTTGCTATTTTCATAAACTATATGGAGAACGGTTTTGGGACACCTGACCATTAAACCAAAATGGACTTTTATGACATTGCATTCTAAATACATAAACATTAATATGTAGTTGGTATTTACTTTGCAACTATAACAGCTTCCACTCTTCTGGGAAGGCTTTCCACAAAATTTTGGAGTGTTTCTGTGGGAAGTTTTGCTTATTCATCCATTTGTGAGGTCAGGCACTGATGCTGAATGATAAGGCCTGGCTCGCAATTCATCCCTAATGTGCTCGATGGGGTTGAGGTCAGGGCTCTGTGCAGGCCAGTCAAGTTCTTCCACACCAAACTCATCCAAATTTGTCTATATAGTCCTTGCTTTGTGCGCAGGGACACAATCATGCTGGAAAAGAAGGCTGTGGCAAAAGTGACCTTGCCACTGGTTTTTGGAGGGGCCTGTTTGCCAGCCCCCTACCCCGTGACTATGGCCCCTTTAATTTATTGTGGTTGAGCAACCCTATTTGTGTCTATTGGGACTTTAAACAATGGTTCTTCGAGCTCCTGAGCAGGCAAAGTGGACGCCATTCGACATTCCGACACGTGGTGGTGGCCATCTTGTTCGCATGGACAAAAACCGCAAATAGACTTCAGGGGGACTTAGCCGCGAATGCCCTGGAACTATTTTCGGCAGGAAAACCTTGCGGTTCCCGGTCGTTCCTCCAGCGTCACTTAGCCGCGATTCTATGGAACTGTGTTCACCTGGGCAAAACTAAGCCTTCCATAGAATTTCTGAACCCCTGATCTGATCTGGGTGATTTTTGGATATGTTAGTCACTCAGATCAGGGGTATCAGGGGATGTTAGAGTTATGGGTTTAGGGTACTTATTGGACTTATAAAAATGTGTGTTTTTTTCTGCCTGAGGATAATTACGTTAAAGTATTATCTGCCTTAATTATATCACAGGCAGAGGGCAGGCCTTCAGCTTGGCCAAATGCCATCCATTAAAAGCTACTTGGGGAAAAATTTGGAAATACCAGGAAAAATGGTAAAAAAAAAAGCATCTTTAAGTGTGCGACAATGCAAAAATAGCTACAATATTACCAAGCCTTATGACTATGCAATATCACCCATTTTAGGTATGCTAATTCTGAGTTGTTAACTTGTCATAATTACATTATTATACCTCTATTTAAAAAGAGATCTTAGTTTTATTATAATTATTGACAGATTTTAATTTTGAATAATACTGAGCAGCTGCAGCTGGAGACAATTTATGTTGGAAACAGCTAGTGGGCTGTTGATGACATACTCCATTCTACCTTGACAAAAAAAAAATGGATTAAAAAAAAATAAAAGGGAGGATTTGGTAAGTGGGTCATTAATTGCCAGCTAATTTTTCCTTACATTTTTTTTTAAATATCCTGTTTTAAAATTAAAATACTACTGCTACTGATCCTCCTTTTTTTAACATGTTTTTCATTGTAGTAGTTATGACCTGTCTGGCTGAGTTTTATGGTGCCTACTATCTCTGCAGAGATGAGAGATTGAGGAGGGACAAAGCAGCCAGTTTAAACTGGTCTTGCAGTGTCCCTGGGACAACGCCCTGCTGGAGAACAATGGACAGGAAAAAGGGGAGTGGAAGAGGCACATTCTTCCATGGAATCAAAGGGGCAGAAACAGTGCAATAAAATCCAATATGCCCAAATAGCGTTTTTAAAGGGCAAACTCTCCTAGGGGCCAAAGTCACAAGGCAAGAGGCTGGCAATTAGTCCTCTCCAGGCACAAGTGGCAAAGGGCACTTTGTCACAGAAGCTGATAGGGAAAACTTTTTTTTACTACAATGAAGGATGGTCACTTATGCAACAAACAGACTGGATATACGGGAAAGCTTTGTTCTTAATAGCAATAAAGAAAGTGCCCTACACTACCACATTGATATTGAAAGCTTTGTTTTTCTCAGGGAGGATGGATTGAGTGGTTTGTTAATTGCCCATGGACAATCCCTTAGAGTGCCAAAAACAGTGATCTTTACTGTTACAAAATTCATGCTAGCATCTGGTAAGTGGAATTCCATCACATGCTGACATCCTGTCATGGTTTGTGGGAAGCCCTGTATTTTTTGCCTCAAAACTTGGCTAGCCTTCACACTACAGTGGCAATGCTTGACAATCTCCAGACAATGATCAAGATTGGATTGAACCTTTGTGTTGCCTTTGTGAATTACACCTGTCACTACAAGATGTTGGATGTGTGCAGATTTAGCTGGGGAGAATGATAGCCTGGCTGCCCTGCAGATCCACTCACAGTCTGGTGAGGTTGGACCTCTATTGCCACTCCCAAGCATCATAGACTGCCACTAGTGTGCCATCAAGAAGTGGAAAGCATGATCCCTAGCTCACCAGGCCAGTCCATAAATCTATGAAGCAAACCATCTACCTACAGCCTTAGACAGCTGCTCCTTTAAATAGTAACATGAATAGTAGGGTGATGGGAATGCATTTGTGGTGACAGTTAATTATAAGGGAAGAACATGTTGTGGAACAAGGGTCTGTATCAGTTAAAGGCCTCTGCTTTTACGGTGAAAAAGGAAGCTCCTCCTGGATAAGCAGGGTACTTAGCTGGGTAATTTTGTAAGCATGTGCTTTTAACATACCCCTGGAAGGAAATCTCACAAAATGCTCATGAGGGGACTCATGGACACATCCCTGTATGAATAGGTCTGTGAGTGTGCCTGTCCATTTTATCTAGTGGCATTATGCTCAATAATAGAGTTGAGCGGACACCTGGATGTTAGGATCCGGTGGGTTCGGCCGAACTTTGAAAAAAGTTCGGGTTAGGGATCGAACTTAACACCGAACTTGACCCCGAACCCGAACCCCATTGAAGTCAATGGGGACCCGAACTTTTGGCCACAAAAATGCCTCTAAAAAAGTCCTGGAAAGGGCTAGAGGGCTTAAAAGGAAGTAAAATGGGGGTAAGAGTAGGACAAGTGCCCTGCAAACAAATGTGGATAGGGAAATCACTTAAAATAACATAAAAATAAAAAAATACATCTGAGCCATAAAATAGCACTAGATGGAATCTTTGATTTTAGCTTTGGAAGAACATAAATCGAAATCTAAAGCATGGCTGTCAGAGGGTTGGAGTGCAGGGTATTCTCTTTTATTGTTCAAACTGAGCTTAACTCCTGATGCATGGAGAAAAGGCCTTCACAAGCCTCTGCTTATGTGTACCTAGTTTATACTAAGTGAACCATAGGTTGAGGAGGCAGTGACCGTGTAGGTGGAAGCAACGGTGGAGGAGGAGGAGGTAGCCAACACTGTTTTATATAGATATATTTTTTTAATTATGCTGTGCAATTTTGGGCACCTGTTCTAAAGAAGGATATTATGGCACTAGAAAAAGTGCAGAGGTGGGCTACAAAACTATTAAAAGGAATGGAACATATCAGCTATGAAGAAAGGTTAACACATGAGAAGGGATATGATAACATTATACAAATATATTCGGGGCCAATACAAACCATTGTGTGGAAATCTATTCACAAACTGGACTTTACATAGGACACGAGGCCATGCATTTAGACTGGAAGAAAGATGATTTCGTCTCAGGCAAAGGAAAGGTTTTTTTTACTGTAAGAACAATCAGGATGTGGAATTCTCTGCCTGAAGAAGTGGTTTTATCAGAGTCCATACAGATGTTCAAACAGCTACTAGATGCATACTTGCAAAAACAGAATATTCAAGGATATAATCTTTCAATGCAGGGTAATAACTGCTTGATCCAAGGATAAATCTGACTGGGGTCAAGAAGGATTTTTTTTCCTAGCTTGTTGCAAAATTGTGCTTCAAACTGTTTTTTTTTTGCCTTCTTTTGGATCAACAGCAAAAAAACAAATGTGAGGAAGACTGAACTTGATGGACGCAAGTCTCTTTTCAGCTATGTAACTATGTAACTATGTAGCCCACAAAATATTGGGACATATAATAAAAAGAAACATTTGCGGCCTGTGGTGCATTTCTTGCAGTCCTGATGCATGGAGAAATGCTCAACTCCTGATGAATGGAGAAAAGGACTTCACAAGCCTCTGCTATTGTGTACATAGTTTATACTAAGTGACCCATAGGTTGAGGAGGCGATGACCGTGGTGGTGTAGGTGGAAGCGGCGGTGGAGGAGGAGGAGGTAGCCAACACTGTTTTATATATATATATATATATATATATTTATTGGGGTAGCCCCCCAAATATTGGGACATATAAAAAAAGAAAACTCTGTTCTGCAGAGCGACTGAACCGTGCGTGCTGCAGCTGAAACTCCACTATCGCCTGCTGCTGCTCGCACAGTCTCATGAGGCGGTGAGCGGGAAGGCCGAAGTTATGCTGCAGCGCAGACAGGCGAGCAGCAGCAGGGTGAGAATGCCTAAAGTGCACACAGATGGCTCGCACTTTCTGCAGCAGCTCTGATATATCTGGGTAGTTTTTCAGGAATTTCTGCACGACCAAATTCAGCACATACGCCAGGCAAGAGATGTGCGTCAAACCAGCGAGACCCAAAGCTACTACGAGATTTCACCCATTATCGCACACCACCAGGCCGGGCTTGAGGCTCAGAGGCAAAATCCACTCATCGGTCTGTTGTTCCATGCCTGTCCACAGCTCCTGCACGGTGTGGGGTTTTTCCCGCAAACATCTGAGTTTTAAAACAGCCTGCTGTCGTTTCCCCCTGGCTGTGCTGAAGTTGCTGGTGAAGGTGTTACGCTGACCGGATTAGGAGGAGGTAGAGGAGGAGGAAGCGGAGTAGGAGGAGGAGGCAACTGGAGGCAAAGCTGTGTACCCAAATAAAGATTGCCAAACGTATCCTGGAACTGTGTCCCATCCGGGTTGCTGGGGAAATGGGTCTGACATATTCTAATCAAAGGGGATAACCATCGGTTACCCAGGTCCCGCTTCAATTGGTGGCAAGAAGTGGATCCCATGTCCCTGCCTACAGACCGATAGACTATAGTGCTCTAAAGCGACCTACACTGCAGGACTTGTGTTGAGCCAAAGGAATAACGCCTGGTGGGCATAACAATGCCGAATTGACTGCTGTGCTCATGGAGGACGACCAGGCATGCAGTGAGGCAACGAACCCCTGCCAGGGGCCAGAGATGATGAGGAAGTGCACAAGGAGGTGGAACGGCACCTGGCATATTACCGAGAGCCACCCTCAGAGGAGATTGTCAGCAGGACCCATTAGATAAAGGGCGACCTCCATGAACCCAGATGAAGGAAGAAGGGAGCAGAGGGCGCCGGGAAGCACAACCACCCTGGCCCACAAGATACCATACAATGCCTTCAAAGACTTCAAGGAAGCAGAAGAAGGCATCAATGACTTTTTTCAAGACTTTGAGCGCCAGTGCCTACTCCAAGACGTGAACCCCAGCGGCTGGGTCACCATCCTGCCCAGCAAACTAGTGGGGAAGGCAGCGGATATTTACCAGGCAGTACCAGAAGAGCAGATCAGAGACTATCCATTTATTACCCAAATCCTCCTGGCCCAGTATGCGGTCACCCCCGAGCAATACCGCCGAAAGTTTAGGGAGACCCGGAAAGGGGAGAAGGACTCCCGTGCGGAGTGGGCATGCCGCATCACAAGGGCCACCCAGAACTGTCTCAACTCCCATCAAACCAAGTTCCCAGAGGAGATCACCCAGCTCGTCATGCTAGAGCACTTTTTCAATGGGCTCCCAACGACAAGGCGACGACGCATTCGTATGTCATCCATATCAGCTTTCGATGCCATTTACTGCGCCTACCATGGTGACCATGGGTAACGTGGAATCAGGGTTTGATTTCAGAGAGGGAGCCTGAGAAATGACTACCACATGCAAGGAATTACAATATTGTTATATTGGTATTTGACTGTCGCATATGAAGGGCAGGCCGCAAATGTACAATTTAGCACCCAAAATTTTTTTTAATTGGTCAAACTGCGCTGTAACCACAGTATTTGACGTTCTATTTGACTGTTAGATATGAAGTGCACACCCCAAATTTACTTTTTACGAGCAAAACAATGGGAATTTGTCAAAGTGCGCTGTAAACACAGTATTTGATGCTTCTATTTGACTCTCAGATATGAAGAGCACGCCCCAAATTTACTATTTAGCAGATTAGAACCCAGAAAATAAGAATGTTTCAAACTGTGCTGTAAGCACAGTATTTGATGCTTCTGTTTGACTCTCAGATATGAAGAGTATGCCCCAAATGTACTATTCAGCAGATTAGCACCCACAAAATGAGAATGTTTACAATTGCGCTGTAACCGCAGTATTTGCCGCTTCTATTTGACTCTCAGATATGAAGAGCACGCCCCAAATTTACGATTTAGCAAATTTGCACCCAGAAAATAAGAATGTTTCAAACTGTGCTGTAAGCACAGTATTTGATGCTTCTGTTTGACTCTCAGATATGAAGAGTAGGCCCCAAATGTACTATCTAGCAGATTAGCACCCACAAAATAAGAATGTTTACAATTGCGCTGTAAGCGCAGTATTTGACGCTTCTATATGACTCTCAGATATGAAGTGCAGGCATCAAATTGACTTTTTAGCATCTAAAGAAGTCACCGCAGTATTTGACGCTTCTATTTTACAACTGCAATGTAAGCACAATATTTGACGGTTCTATTTGACTCTCAGATATGAAGAGCACCACAGGCCGCAAATGTACTATTTAGCAGCCCAAAAATTTTAATGTTTGAAAATGCTATGTCACAGCCCTATTTGACGGTTCTATTTGACTCTCAGATATGAAGAGCATGCCCCAAATTTACTATTAAGCAGATTAGCACCCAGAAAATAAGAATGTTTACTATTGCGCTGTAACCGCAGTATTTGACGCTTCTATTTGACTCTCAGATATGAAGAGCAGGCCCCAAATTTACTTTTTAGCAGATTAGCACCCAGAAAATAAGTGTTTCAAACTGCGCTGTAAGCGCAGTATTTGACGTTTCTATTTGACTCTCAGATATGAAGAGCATGCCTCAAATGTACTATTTAGCAGATTAGCACCAAAACAATTAGAATGTTTACAACTGCGCTGTAAGCGCACTATTTGGCGCTTCTATTTGACTCTCAGATATGAAGAGCACCCACTAATGTACTTTTTAGCACCCAAGAAATTTTAAGTTTTAAAACTACAATGTGAAAGCAGTATTTGACGCTTCTATTTGACTCTCAGATATAAAGTGCACCCCACTGATGTACTTTTTTGCACCCAAAAAATTTTTTTTAAAACTGCAATGTGACAGCAGTATTTGATGCTTCTATTTGACTCTCAGATATGAAGTGCACCCCACTAATGTACTATTTAGCACACAAAAAAATTGACTTTTTAAAACTCTGATGTAACCGCAGTATTTGACGCTTCCATTTGACTCTCAGATATGAAGTGCACCCCACTAATGTACTTTTTAGCACCCAAAAAATTTAAAGTTTTAAACTGCAAACATAAACTATATACATTAAACAACGTGCCTCTTAATTGAGGCTGAATTTTGATTCGTCCGAAGCCGAGTATGTACAAGTGGTGAGGTCTTTAGTGCAGGACCTCTAAGAACTAATTTACCTGGGCGCTAAGGCCCTCGTTGGGGTTAGAGAATCCCCCGGCAACCTATAGAGAGATACTATCCCTAACGCTGTGTGTAGCCATGGTCTCTTTATATACCTTGAGTGCTCCTGACCCCTGGAATTTTTAATTGTAGTTTTACGTGGGAGGGGTGTGAATATTTACATTTGGGAATGCACATCGCCTCGCTTCCCTCGGCTTTTATAACTCCGTTTTACCACTAATATTGCTATTGCGGGTTTCGGTGGGTATCGTGGGCCTGTGCATTTTCCCTTTTTTTTTTTTTTTTGCTTTTTTGTTTATATAGTTTGTTTTTATTTATTATTATTTTTATTTTTTTTATATATTTTTTTTTTATATATTTTTATTTTCTTGTTTTCTTTTCTTTTCTTTTTTTTTTAATTTAACATCTAGTGTGTCAATGTCTAGGCTCTGAGCGATCACGTGGTGTCTAGTGTCTATGGGTCTTATAGAATCATTAATCTTAACCTGTGATCTTGCATTACCTATGCACAAGTCTCCAATGGTGGTTTCATATCGGCCCCTTTTAACCTTACCAATGGCACAAGACAGGGGTGCCCGCTATCCCCCCTTCTATTTATTCTATCCCTAGAGCCCCTTGCTCATAAAATAAGAACCGACCCATTGATTACAGGCATTCAGATTCACTCACACGACTACCGCCTAGCTATGTTTGCAGATGACATACTACTATCCCTCAGCAATCCAGAATCTTCACTGCCACGACTCATGAGCTTGCTCCACACATACGGGCTAGTATCCTTTTACAAATTGAATACGGCAAAAACCCAGGCTCTCTCGATAAATATACCTCAGCACCGACTACACATGTTGCAGACAAATTACCAATATGACTGGAGACGTGATTATGTCACATATTTGGGAATTAAGTTGAATTTACACAAACAGAAAATGATCTCATTAAACTACAAACCGTAAATCAACATATGTTACACACATTTTCAAAAATGGAAAGACGTCCGTATCTCTTGGCTGGGAAGAATACAAATCATCAAGATGATGATTTTGCCGAAATTTCTATATGTGTTTAGGATGCTGCCACTACAGGTCCCGGCGATGTGGTTCCAGACCGCGCAACGAACACTGACTAAATTCGTCTGGGGTAAAGCAAACCCTCGTTTGCCTTTGTCCCTGCTGCAAGTGCCACCTAGATACGGAGGAATGGGCCTACCGAAACTTCTCACGTATTATAGGGCGTCCCTGCTGGAAGCAGCAGTCCGACTTCACGCGCCTACCAATACCTTCCAATGGGTGGATATGGAGCGAGAAGCGTTACGCATAAACTCCTTAAGGAATGTCTTATGGACCCCAAAACAGCATAGACGCCTAGGAGCAACGCCTTACCCCACGACTGCCCTCACATTGAGAATCTGGGACCGGCTCCATACAGACTCAACTAAGAACAAGTGTTTCGATTCTCGTGCTCCACTCCTGGCACTGGAAGCGATTTCCCCATGGATCTCATTCAAATCATGGACTGACTTGGGCATACATTACATCCAAGATCTATGTGGTAAAGATCACATCCTACCATTTCCTGACCTACAAAAGAAATACAACCTGCCGAACTCCCTAATATTCTCATATCTCCAATTGAAGAGCATTGTCAATACTAAAGTCACATTTCCACATAACAGCCGAGAACGCCAACAAATTTGCAGGGCGAACCTCATCAACCGATGTTTGTTGTCTCCATCAAAACCGAAAACCCTATCTCTTTGCTACCAAACGCTGCTGCCCAACAGCCCACCACAACACTTTAAATATACCTCGCAATGGGAAAAAGAGGGTATACCCAACTTAACGGCGGAACAATGGCTCAAATCACTAGACGCCCTACGAGGAACCACGTCTTGTTTCTCCCATATAGAAGCACACAAGAAGATCGTATTCCGCTGGTATCTAACGCCACACCGCCTCCATCAAATTTACCCAGCAGTAGCACCCAATTGTTGGAGATGCCAAACCACTCCAGGACACATGACTCATATCTGGTGGGACTGCGAATTAATCAGACCACTGTGGTCTCATGTCAAAACCCTGATCACCCTAGGTACAGGGAGCTGCCCCACCCTTACTCCCAAAACTGGCCTCTTACTATTGTTCTCGGAAGATTGGACAAAGCGGTCTAAACAACTAGCTATCACAATCATTCTGGCTGCCAGAAATCTTCTAGCACTCAACTGGAAAACCACATACTGCCCAACAAACAAAGATCTAACAAGAAAAGTATACCAATATTACAGGTACGAATTGCTCTCCTCTGTGACACATAGCAGGGCAGGAAAATTAGCGTCCTTATGGAAGCCATGGCTGGAAGCCACACACTTAGCTGACTCCCACTAAGGAGATATGTTCATAGGAGCAGAAGCCCTCCCTTGTAAAGACAACTAAGTCACCGGAGCACCCATTCAACTTTCACGCCTGCGATGCAGCAAGAATCTGCATTCCTATCAACCAAATGTCACCTGACAATGAATCCAAGAAAATAGGCGAAGGGCTCTGAACTGCGGTCCTCCCCCTCCCCTTCTCCCTTTTCCCTTCCTTCCCCCTCCTCTCTCCTCCACCCTCGCAAGATAAGCCGATATAACTGAAAACAACCGACTAAGTTGTAACTTAATAATAATTGTATAATATAATTGATAGATTGCCGTATGCCCTCCTGCATGTTACCTCTCTGCACAAGCAATTCTGAATGTAATGCATACTTTGAATATTGTGCTCAACACGGTTATCCCTCCCCTTTTTCCTTTCTGTATCCCCATCTCACCTTTTTGATTTCTGAAAATAAAAATCATATATTCAAAAAAAAAAGTTTTAAACTGCAATGTGACAGCAGTATTTGCCGCTTCTATTAGACTCTAAGATATGAAGTGCACCCCACTAATGTACTATTTAGCACCCAAACAAAAATGACTTTTTAAAACTCAGATGTAACCGCAATATTTGACGCTTCTATTTGACTCTCAGATATGAAGTGCACCCCACTAATGTACTAGTTTGCAGAATTCTTTCCTAATCTGTCCCTAACAGCTGCAGCATCCTCTCCCTACACTAATAAGAGCTCATGTGCAATGGGCTGGGTCACATGCTGCACTGGCCAATCACAGCCAACCCGAGCATACAGTGATATGTCCGTGTTCGGGTCCGGGGTCCAAAAAACGTAATGTTCGGTACGAACCCGAACTTTACGGTCCGGGTTCGCTCAACTCTACTCAATACCCCCCCTGCTCTGCCTAAGGGTTGTGGTATTAGTAGAGGAGGTACCAAAGGTTGGTTGTGCAAAAACAGAAACAGTACCAATTGTCTTGCTTCCTTCCCTATTACTTTCTATATCTGCTTCTTCCCTCAGTTATACAGAGTCATGGTGTTTTTGCATATGTTAGGTCATGAAGCTAATTATTTGTGTTTTTCTGTGCATATGTTAGATCATAAAGTTAATTGTTAGTGTTTTATCATTGGTAGCAATGGAAGTTGTGACAACACTTGGCACTTGGTTCAATAATTCTAATTGTTAGAGAGGTGGTGGCTTTAATAATCATAATCTCATGAGATGAGCAACTTATAGCATTGGTGGGAGATGCTCCAACTGTTTTCATTAAATGGAGAGATTCTGTAGAAGATTAAAATTAGACAAGGTGGAAAAGGGAAACAGGGTACCCTAGCTGAAAATGTCCACCTCATTATATCCCCCACCTGCTGTCCATGGGTGGGGCTACAGGGGCTGTCACAAAAGGGTAGTGATGTCGCGAACATAAAATTTCCGGTTCGCGAACGGCGAACGCGAGCTTCCGCAAATGTTCGCGAACGGGCGAACCGGGCTAACCGCCATAGACTTCAATGGGCAGGCAAATTTTAAAACCTACAGGGACTCTTTCTGGCCACAATAGTGATGGAAAAGTTGTTTCAAGGGGACTAACACCTGGACTGTGGCATGCCGTAGGGGGATCCATGGCAAAACTCCCATAGAAAATTACATAGTTGATGCAGAGTCTGGTTTTAATCCATAAAGGGCATAAATCACCTAACATTCCTAAATTGTTTGGAATAACGTGCTTTAAAACATTGGGTATGATGTTGTATCGATCAGGTAGTGTAAGGGTTACGCCCACTTCACAGTGACAGACCAAACTCCCCGTTTAACGCACCGCAAACAACCGCAAACAGTCCATTTGCACAACCGCAAACTCCCCATTTGCACAAGGTTGGATACCAAGCTAGCCATGTCCCGTTCCTTGTCCTCACTGATGTCCCCTATCAGGGGACGTGTATATAAGGCATCGATTTTAGGAAGCGGGAAATGGAAAAAGATGCTTGGTCGGTCATCCTACTTCAAATTTGGGGCACTACGCTTGCAATCTAATGTGCCACCAGATAGGAGTGGTGTGTTAAGTAGTACTATTCCTATCAGTTTAATCCCTGTTACGTCCCCTATCAGGGGACGTGTATATAAGGCATCGATTTTAGGAAGCGGGAGATGGAAAAACATGCTTGGTCGGTCCTCCTACTTAAATTTGGGGCACTGCGTGTGCAATCTAATGTGCCACCAAATAGGAGTGGTGTGTTAAGTAGTACTATTCTTATCAGTTTAATCCCTGTTACGTCCCCTATCAGGGGACATGTATATAAGGCATCGATTTTAGGAAGCGGGAGATGTAAAAACATTCTTGGTCGGTCCTCCTACTTCAAATTTGGGGCACTGCACGTGCAATCTAATGTGCCACCAGATAGGAGTGGTGTGTCAAGTTGTCCCCCTCATCAGGCCTCTTTTAGTCGAATGTATCGCCCACTGTCAGTCCCTTCGGGATCCAACCCTCATTCATCTTAATAAAGGTGAGGTAATTTAGACTTTTTTCAGCTAGGCGACTTCTCTTCTCAGTGAAAATACCTCCTGCTGCACTGAAGGTCCTTTCTGACAGGACACTTGAAGCGGGGCAGGCCAGAAGTTCTATCGCAAATTGGGATAGGTCAGGCCACAGGTCAAGCCTGTACACCCAGTAGTCAAGGGGTTCATCGCTCCTCAGAGTGTCGATATCTGCAGTTAAGGCGAGGTAGTCTGCTACCTGTCGGTCGAGTCGTTCTCTGAGGGTGGACCCCGAAGGGCTGTAGCGATGTGTAGGACTTAAAAAGCTCTGCATGTCCTCCATCAACAACATGTCTGTAAAGTGTCCTGTCCTTGCCGGCGTGGTCGTGGGAGGAGGAGGATTACTTTCACCTCTTCCCCTGTTAGATTCCCATTGTGCTGTGACATCACCCTTATACGCTGTGTAAAGCATACTTTTTAATTGATTTTGGAACTGCTGCATCCTTTCTGACTTGCCGTAATTAGGTAACATTTCAAGCACTTTCTGCTTATACCGGGGGTCTAGTAGCGTGGACACCCAGTACAGGTCGTTCTCTGTCAGCCTTTTTATATGAGGGTCCCTCAACAGGCACGACAGCATGAAATACCCCATTTGCACAAGGTTAGATGCCGAGCTACTTATGTCCTGTTCCTCGTCCTCAGTGATGTCTCTGAAGGTATGTTCTTCCCCCTAGCCACGTACAACACCACGGGTACCAGATAGGTGACAACGAGCACCCTGGGATGCCTGTTGTGGTTGGTCTTCCTCCTCCTCCTTAAAGCCACATTCCTCCTCTGACTCCACTTCCTCACAATCCTCTTCCAGCTTTGCCGCAGGTCCAGCAAGCGATGCTGATAAGGCTGTTTCTGGTGGTGATGGTGACCACAACTCTTCCTCTTCAGCTCATCTACGGCCTGATCCAGCACTCTTCGCAGGGCACGCTCCAGGAAGAAAACAAATGGTATGATGTTGCTGATGGTGCCTTCAGTGCGACTGACTAGGTTTGTCACCTCCTCAAAAGGACGCATGAGCCTACAGGCATTGCGCATGAGCATCCAGTAACGTGGGAAAAAAATTCCCAGCTCCACAGAGGCTGTCCTAGCACCCCGGTCATACAAATACTCGTTAACATTTTTTTCTTGTGGCCACACCGGAAATGGCCACACACCTTCCTGGCCTGCTTAGGGACGTCCTGTAAGCCTGGGTACTTATGCACAAAGTGTTGTATGATCAGATTACACACATGTGCCAACTTGCCCAAATGCAATGCCGCCAACAAATTTCTTCCGTTGTCACAAACCACTTTGCTGATCTCCAGTTGGTGCGGAGTCAGCCACTAATTCACCTGTGCGTTCAGAGCGGACAGAGTGCTGGTCCGGTGTGACTCTCTGCTTTCAGGCAAGTTAATCCCAAGACGGCGTGACACTGCCGTATCCGGGATGTGGAACAGTACCTGGGGAGCTGGGGGGGTGCCGTTGATGTGGAGCAAGACGCAGCAGCAGAAGAGGACTCAGTCGAGGAGGTTATGGAAGAGGATGGAGTAGGAGGAGTAGTGGAGGTGGCAGCAGGCCTGCCTGCAAGTCGTGGCTTTGTCACCATCTCCTCTGCAGAGCCACACATTCCATGCTTGGCAGCCGTCAGCAGGTTTACCCAATGCGCAGTGTAGGTGATATACCTGCCCTGACCATGCTTTGCAGACCAGGTATCAGTGGTCAGATGGACCCCTACCCCAACACTGTGTGCCAGACATGCCATTACTTCCTTTTGCACAAACGAGTACAGGTTGGGGATTGCCTTTTGTGCAAAGAAATTTCGTCCGGGTACCTTCCACTGCGGTGTCCCAATAGCTACACATTTTTTGAATGCCTCAGACTCCACCAGCTTGTATGGTAAAAGCTGGCGGACTAAGAGTTCAGTCAAGCCAGCTGTCAGACGCCGGGCAAGGGGGTGACTTTGTGACATTGGCTTCTTATGCTCAAACATGTCCTTGACAGACACCTGACTGTGGGCAGATGAGCAGGAACTGCTCAAGGCGAGAGACAGAGGGGTGGATGGTTGAGAGGGGGCAAGGAGGACAGCAGTGGTTAACGTGGCTGAAGATGCTGGACCAGGAGGAGGATGGCGGCTTTGAGTTTGTGTGCTGCTTGTACTCATGTGTTGATCCCATAGGCGTTTGTGATGTGAGATCATGTGCCGTTGCAAAGCAGTTGTACCTAGGTGGGTGTTGGACTTCCCACAACTCAGTTTCTTTTGGCACAGGTTGCAAATGGCATCGCTGTTGTCAGAGGCAGACACACAAAAAAAAAATGCCACACTGCTGAGCTCTGAGTTGATTGGCGTGCTGTCTGGCTGACCTCGGGTGCCGATGCATGCTGTCTGACTGTGCCACTAGCTCCTTGCGACGACCTCCCCCTGCTTCCAACTCGTCTCCTCCTCCTCCTCTCTGTCTCCCAATCTGAACTTTCCCCCTGTTCTTCTTCTCTTCTAGCGGGCACCCACGTGACATCCACGGACGCATCGTCATCATCAACCGCTTCACTTGTATTTGACAACTCAGCAAAGGAAGCAGCAGTGGGTACAACATCATCATCATCACACCGTACGTGTGTAATGCTGCCTGACTGAGACATATCCCTGTTATCTGCATCCTCTTGCAATAATGTTTGCGCATCACTCATTTCTTCCAACTGATGTGTAAATAACTCCTCTGACATACCAAGTGAAGCTGCTGTGGTGCTAGAGTTGGTGGAGGCGGCAGGTGGGCGAATGGTAACTTGAGAGGTGCCCGAAGCTAAGCTGGAGGAGTATGGTGCGTCGAGGTTCCGAGCGGAAGCTGTAGAAGATTGGGTGTCCTGTGTTAGCCAGTCAACTATGTCCTCAGAACTTTTCAAGTTCAGGGTACGTGGCCTCTGAACACTGGGCATTATTCTAGGGCCAAAGGGAATCACAGAACCACGACCACGACGGCCCCTGCGGGGTGGCCTGCCTCTGCCTGCAATTTTTTTTTCGATTAGTGGTACTATGCGTGCAAGCTACTGTGACAACAGATATGAGTGGCACTGGTGTGACACTGTGCCCTGGCAGGCCCTGAAACGCACACTCGTGAAGGAAACTGACTGCTATTATATTACAGTCCAAAAAGTTTAGTTTTTTTTAAATGCAAGCTATTGGGACACCAAATATGAGTGAGTGGTGGTACTGGGCAGGCCCTGAAAAGCACACTCGTGAAGGAAACTGACTGCTATTATATTACAGTCCAAAAAGTTTTTTTTGTTAAAATGCAAGCTATTGTGACACCAGTGAGTGAGTGGTGGCACTGGGCAAGTGGGCACAGTATATGCTGTGAGCCTGACACACAGGCTGGCTGGCAGGCAGGCAACTGCAATTACATTACACAGAAAAAAAAGGCAGACTGATGTTTAATATGGGATTTTTGGGGTGCTGTCCTCACAGCAGAGATCAGATGAGTCCTTCAGGACTGTAGTGGACATTGAATACACTAGCCTAGCTATCAATTTCCCTATCAAATCAGCAGCAGCTACACTGTCCCTACTCTCACTAAGAATGCAGCTTCACAATGAATGTAAAATGGATGCTGTCCAGGAGGTGGGAGAGTCTGGGAGGGAGGGTCTGCTGCTGAATGGCTGGAATGTGTCTGCTGACTGTGAGGTACAGGCCAGGGTCAAAGTTTACTCAATGATGACGAATAGGGGGCAGACCGAACAGCGCATGTGTTCGCCATCCGTGGCGAACGCGAACAAGCGATGTTCGCCGGGAACTATCCGCCAGCGAACAGTTCGGGACATCACTACAAATGGGTGGCGGATGGGTGGAGGCACTATTTCCTCCTTGTTGAATAGTATAATTAGAGACCACACCCACCAATAGGTGGATGCTGAAGGGGGGATATGGGCATTTGGAGGTATAATCCACCCTTTTTTGGGTATACTATTGGCTCCCACAGGGTATGTATCTATTTATTTATTAATTAACATTTTAATGTGTTGCCTGCTAGTGCTGTCAGCAGTCAAATAGTATTTCAGATTATCACTCACTTTAAAAAATAAATAAAGTGAATCATAATTTGCAAATATGCATGCTCCTGGATGAATTCAGTTCTACATGTAAACTGTTTGTGATCCTTCCGAATCCTATACTTTGTATAGAGTTATTTTAACTTTTGTTTAGTAGAAAAAAAAACACTATTCACATTGAATGTCTTTATTTTTAATTTTTTGTAGTTATTTTCAATGGCCATGAGAGGGTATGTCCACCTGCCACGTCAAGGCAGACCTCTTAGGTGGGTCCTAACTCTAACCATTCATCTTGCTTCCTTGAGCTTCTGGCAAAGATATCTCTAACGTGCCCTACCCTCTCATGGTCATTGAAGGTAACTAAAAACCTCAATTTGTTTAAAAATACATAGGGATGTGGAAAGAGCACAGGTAACTTTTTTCTTTGGCTTTTACTGTATGTATGTTGGCTGATGTGTACTATGGTCGTTGCTGCCGCCCAGGAGTAATGGAAGTTTGAGCGCAGGACTTTTTTTTTTTGTATAATAATTATTTTGTTTGCCCTTTTGTTCTAAAGAGTTAACGCTTTAGCTTTCATACAAAAAACAAATATGAAGCTAAAGGGGAGTTGAAAACTTTTCCTTGCAGAGAAGGTGAGAAACTGAGGGGAGTTGTACTGACAGCCAGATAGCAGGCTCACTGAGATTCATGTCTCGGGTCCCTGTTTAAAATCCAATTAATGTATTTTATAGAATATGCTGTAAGCCTGCAACGACAGGAGGAGAGACACGTACGAGCCTCTTGCCTCTCCCTCTTCCTCTCATCGGCTTGCAGACAGGTAATTGGAAACCTTTTAGCTTTTATAACAATGCATCTCACAACCACTCCACCTTGTTGCTATGGAACTTTAGATGTACTTTTTAAAGAATCTAAATACTCTCATTACGTATGAAAGCACCCTGTCCACTTACACTTATTAAATTCCTCTAAAGGTTGATTTCCAAATTTTGTTTTTCACTTCTTATTTTTCTAAAGCTATACAACTTTAGACTAAATAGGACCAAGACTATTTTTGTCTCCTTTTTTTTTTTTTTTTTTTTCATTGTTTTAAATTTATTATAAAAATCGGAGAAAACATGAATATTCTATCTTTCCATTTTAAATGAACTGGAATCCGCCTGTTTTATTTTTATTAAAGCCACTTTATGTTTGTGCCATTCCTGCCTCCTCTACCATGGCCTGAGAAACTGAAGTTTTTTAGCAGGAACTTATTTTAACGCCATGGAGCTGAGGCCTACAATGCAGGACTTAGCTTGTTGGTTGAGAGAGTCAGCTGATCATGAACTGTAGTGGTTATGGTGCCCCTTCAGAAAAATATATTAATATTTATTTAATCATATCGTTAAAATGATCTTGCTATTCATCCACCTGCACTCTCAATATATTTTTCCAGTATGTAGGAAGAAGATAATGATTAGTTTGAGCACAAACACTGTATTGTGGGTGTATATGAAGTTCACTCACTGGCATAATTGTACTTTGTGCACATTTAAAAAGATTAAACTTTTTAATCAAAGAAAAAATTATGATTTCAGTTTGATTGATGTCACTTTAAGTTGGCACATTGATCAAATTATAACTATCAGATTTTATGTATATATATATATATATATATATATATATATATATATATATATATATATATATATATATATACATAAAATCTGATAGTTATAATACACATAGCCAAAATAGAGTGTATGGGACATAGCCAAAATAGAGTGTAGCGTGCATCGACATTCAGGTGGGCCTGAAAAGAAAGAAGGCCTCCCAAGAAGTATTGATTAATAAAGGGAGTGGTGGGTGGGATGAATTGGGCAGTAGTGGCTGTTGGTTCTACTACAGTGGGTATTTCACAGTATTGTACAACACAACATGCAGAATGTGCCTCAAAATGGAATATGATGATGTATTACTGGTCCTTAGAGTGGCTGGGCAATATGTAAATAGACAGAGAATTGTCAAAGACAAGTCAGGTATTTGGGAGCCAGAAATCTAACATAAGAGGTACCCCAACATTGTAATGCATGACAAAAAGTAATTTATAGATTCCTCCTTTTGAGTTTTGTAGAATTGACTGTTAAGGTTTGACACAGATAAATATTAGTGTTACATGCATGTTTTTTTTCCCTTAGTTTCTCTAAAATTGAATTATTAGTGTCACAGATGAGTCCCCTGGATATTTTAACTTAGGTGATAAAAGCCTAGGACCACCTGACTTAGCCATAAGACAAGTCGTATGAGGTTCCTCAACTCATTATGTATGTAAAGTGCAATTACTCAGTTTACTAAACAAGACATGAATATGTGTACCAGAACAAATTTGACAAATTATGTTGTTTTACAGACAGCATTTTGACTATTGGATTAATACAAAGAGATAAAAGTCAGTGATAAATGCTTAATGCAAATGTAAAAAAAAAAAAAGTTTTGGTGTGAAATGTCAATTTTCACAAGGAAGTTGTATCTTCACACTTTAATGAATGGGTCGTTAAGAGTGGAGTGGCAAATTCTTCATACAATGTTGTTTCTAGGTCAGCTCTTGGAAACTAAACCTTTACTGAAAACCTTGATATTCTTTCCAAACACATGATTAGAAGCTGTTATTCAAGATCTGCTACCTTATTTCAGACTCCTCACAATTTCAATAGATTATTACAGCTTTTGTCATGGCTGATGAGAAAGCTGATTGATGGGCTAAATTATCCCATGGCTACATTGCATAATAAGGGGAAGTTTGCAGAGATTTTGTTAGATACAGAATTCTCCATAAGCAATCCATCTTCAGAACAGAGAAACTCTCTCAGTAAATATAAGAAACTCTTAAACATAACTGAAACTATACAATGTTGGTAGTATTTTTTTATATAGAACTGAGAAGAATTAAGATCCCATGGGGCCCTATGCAGGTTACCATTGTACTCCTACCAGGGCCGGTGCAAGGATTTTTGACTACACAGGCGAAGATGAATTTTGCCACCCCCCTCCCCGTCGAAAAAAAAATTATCTTCACCTGTGTGTCTTTTACCCCCCTTTTGACTAACTGACCCCCTTTAGTGTTTTATATCCATTTTCTATGTCTTGCCCCCCTTTTATCCTTTGTGTGTCCCCTTTGCTGTATTTTATCTCTCCTGTGTCTCTTACAACCCTCCTTGTGTATTTTTTTTACTTCCCCCAGCCCCTTTGCCTTTCTCTTTCTTCTCCCCAGCCCTTTTGTGTGTCTTTCGTCCCCCTGCCCTTTTGTGTGGCTCTTTCTCCCCAACATATTTGTGCGTCTTTTTATCCCAGTACCTTTGTGCATCTCTTTCTCCCCCTAGCCCCTTTGTGCTTAGTTCTCCCCCACAGCCCCTCTGTGCTTCGTTCTCCCCCACAGCCCCTCTGTGCATCTTTCCCCCAGCCCCTCACCCTTCTGTGCGACTCTTTCTCCCCCAGCCGCTTTGTGTTTGTCCCCCCTCAACCCCATTGTATGTTTTTTGTGCCCCCCAGCCCTCCTGTGTCTTTTAATATTCTCCTGTACCTTTTATTACCCCCCCCCATCCTGTACCTTTTATTGTCCCTCCTGTACCTTTTATTGTCCCTCCTGTACCTTTTATTGTCTCACCTCCTCTCCTCCTGAAGCTTTCATAGTTGACCTTTCCCTCCTGTGTCTTTCAATGCCCCTGTACTTTTTAATGTCCCCCCTCCCGTCCCATTTATTGTCCCCCATTCTTCTTCTGTACCTTTCATTGTCCCCCCTCCTGTATCTTTCATAATCCCCCTAATGTTCCTTTTACTGTCTCCCCTCCTGAACCTTTCATAGTCTCCCCTCCCTACCTGTGCCTTTTCTTGTCCCCCCATCCTGTACCTTTTATTGTACCCCTACCCTCCTTTACCCTTTCCAACCTCCTGTCCTGTATCTTTTATTGTACCCCTACCCTCTTGTACCTTTTATTGTTGTCCCCTGTATCTTTTATTGTCCCCCACTCCCCTATTCTACATTTTATTATTGTTCCCCCTCCTGTACCTTTTATTGTCTTCCCTCTTGAACCTTTCATAGTCCCCCCCTTCCCGTACCTTTTATTGTCCCCTTACACTCCTGTTACTTTTATTGTCCCCCCTCCTCTCATGTCTCTTTTATTGCCCCCCCTTACTGTACCTTTTATTGTCTCCTTCCTCTCCCCTCCTGTACCTTTTATTGCCTCCCCCCTTTTACCTTTTACTATTTTTCTCCCTTCTGTATATTTTATTGCCCCCCCTCCCAACTGTACCTATCCCCTCGTACCTTTCACAGACCCCTCCGCACCTCCATCCATGTGACTGAGCTGGAGGTCCGTGGAGAAGGATCCAGTTTCCTGTTCGTTGCATTTCCTGTCAGACCGGGTAAGTAGCGTTCCGCCCGCTCAGCCACGCACCACACAGTGACAGACAGGAGGGGAGCGATGCGAATGGCGCTCTTCTCCTTCTGTTCACTGGAGATCGCGCCCCCTGGACCCGCGCGCCCTAAGGCGGCCGCCTGGGCCGCCTTACGGTAGCGCCGGCCCTGACTCCTACCACCCTTCATTCTTCAAGTATAGCTGGTTAGTAGGGCCCTATCTAGCCCCTGGGCCCAGGTTAGCTTCCTATGGTCGCCTTATGGTTAATCCTGCCCTGCTACAGAAAGTAATAAAAGTATTGTTTCTGTCTCCAGCTAGCACACTCTTTCTAAGCCATATATCGGAACCCTCTTCTTGTTATGCACAATTCTATAAAGGTCAGGTCCACAATCAGTGATGGTCTAGCATAAGAACTGGTGCTGGTCATAAAATGGAGTGCTTTGTGCAATAGGACATACAAACACTCGCAAACCATTAAACACGTATTTGTCAGTATGAAAGACAGATCACACATCATGACTCCAAACAAACTGTGTTTAGGGCCAATGCACCAAAATTGATATATACTCACATACCAGCACATGATGGTAGGAAGGAGTCCAAAGACTCTGATAACCTCCTATGAGTGGCTTGGGATGCAGAAACATTATTTAAAAAAGCATGCACAAACCAACCATTAGCAAATAGCCTACTCAGTACGTATTATTCAAAACTCAAAGTAATTACTTCAGTAGCAGAACCAGATATCTTGCAATGTCAGACTGCAGTTCAACTTCACACTCAAGTAGAGAGCCAGGCCTGGATAAGAACAATAAGCTAACTTCATAATGGAAAATTTTAATTTTTTTGAAAGACAAGTTCTTTGAGCTGTGCATTTTTGGAGTTCTCACAAACTCTCTTAGTTTTGGCTAATTTGCATATGACTTAGGTTTCCCTATGTCTAAAGGACTCCTTGGTAACTGTGCCTAGGTGGGTATCAGCTACATCTTACTGACCAGTCTCATGAATGCCACAACAGCAATTTGAAGTTCCTGTATCTTTCATACAGAAGGAGCCTGCTGAAATTTTGGATCTGGACTGCCCTTGTAATTTGGATTAGCCTGATATGTGACTGACTAAGCCTCTCTCTATCTAATTATACAAGTGAGCTTTACAAATCAAAGCGAAGGAAAACACAGGCTGCACCAGTTAACAAACAGGTATTGGACATAAAAGAAAATTATGGAAAAAAAGTTCAACCAGCTATATTCCACAGTTTTCTGTATCAGATAGTCTTGTTTCAGATGGAGTTTGCTGTTAGATCCATGGGAAATAAAAGAGAACATAGACAGCAAACCAATGTCGCAGATTTGTATATGGGATGGAACACAAAACACATACACTTTCTAAATGCCCACTCACATTTCCAGAGCTTCAAATCAGTTCTAGTGTAAATAGCAAACAATGGTATAACTCCACTTATTTAAACTAGAGCTGAATTAAAGCTCTGGAAAATGTGAGTGGGCATTCACATAGTGAATGTGTTTTATGTTCCATCCGATATATGTCAGGATTACCAGTTGATCCAGCACACAGAATTATATCACACTTAGGACTAAAGGTAACGTCTTACCGGACCTTAGAATGGCCGGACTTAACATACCAGAGAATAGTCAGAATACTTGCCGAGGTCAGGGACACAGAAGGAGACACAACGATTAGGGAAAGCTGAAAGTCAAGGAAACCAGAATTCAGGGAAGTCAAAATGAAGCCACAGTAAAAAAAATCAAAATTTAAATAAACAGGAACACACTCTTGCATAACCAACTAAGGTAAACCACAACAGGGCACTGAATCAAAGCTATTTTGGGCTTAAATAACCCTCCTTTGGCTGTAATTGGCTGCCTCCGACCTCTGACCCCAAAACGTGCGTGCGCGTCTATGATGTGACGTCGCACACACTTCACGCCATCTTTGTTGTGGACAAAAATCCAAACCTGCTGGGGACCGGACCGGAGGGAGGTCGGGCAGCGATCTGCCGTGAACAAGGTAAGTGATATTTGCAACCACGCCGACAGAATCACCAGGAGCCGTGACAATATACAAGTCTGCACCATTGGTTTGTTGTTTCTGTTCTCTCTTATGTACCCATGTATTTAACTGCAAATCCATCTGATGCAAGACTATCTGATACAGAAAACTGAGGACAATATACAGTTTGACTTTTTTTCAAACTCAGTTTGACTTTTTTTTCAATTTTAAATTATACTCAATATATGTTTGTTAATTGGCATGACATATTTTCCTTTTTTGTTTTGATTTGTTTGTACTTGTTTTAGGGGTTAAAGGGAGTCCCCCTTTCATTACAATGTTTGCTGCCTAACATCACCCATTGTTAATTGCTTAGTGCTTATCTGCCTTTGTATATATTGTTGTTTATAAGTGAGCTAAAATCTGTATGTAACAGATAGAGAGGGAACTCATCAAAGGACAAGCTATCTGAGCTGTTTTCCTCTCTCAGGCAGGCCCGGATTGGCCAAGCGGCCCACATGCAGTCAAACGCGGCCGCCGGCAGGGAGAGAGGGAGGGAGACAGACAGCCAGCAGAGGAGGACCCGGCGGAGCTCTAACTTGCAGCTCCGCCGGGTTTCTCCAGAGAGATCCGGCTCGTTGCCATGGTAACGGTCCGGATCTCGCGAGGGTGAACTCTAGCCCCACAAACTAAAGTTCACTCACCACTGAACCGCCAGGGATGGATGGCAGCACCCCTCCACCCCCCCCCCCCCCCCACACACACTAGATTCCATTTAAGCAAACACATAGTGTCTCCATAAATGGGATACAGTGAGTATCCCAATTATGGAAACCACTGAGACAAGTTTCAAGCAAACACAACGCAAGCATGTTATTAAATTTGCTTGCGCTGTGCAGAACAAAAACAGGGCCCTTTTCTCATGCCCTGGAAGAGCATTGAACCAACATGCTCACTTTGAGATGGGGCACACTTGTCATTGGGGATGACAAAACACACCGTATTTGGCCCCACCCCCTTTTCAGTGGGCCGCTGTGAATAAAAAATGCCCGGGCCAAATTTTTTCCCCAGTCCGGCCCTGCTCTCAGGGTATCCATAAACTCTTGTTTTTGGCTAATTACCATGATACAAGTCTTCACTAACTGCAGGGGAGTACTTTTATTTTTTTACGGTAAGGTCCTTCACTTGACTATATCCATCAATGATTAACCCTCCAAAACAGAAGGGAAAATGTAAAACTGGTGGCATGCACCCAAAATGGCAACACTCGCCCCAGTCAGAAAAATATTTTACTAGGTAATATAATATAAATACTTGATTAGGATCTTTAACATAAGTGGGTAAAGAAACATGATTGCTTGACATATATATGTTTGAACTATATATATATATATATATATATATGTGTGTATGTGTATATGTATGTACAAACGCCTCGGTTAACATAATTTTCGGATTACAAATGAAAATCCATTGAAAATAATGCCTCGGTTTACACATTTTTTTCGCAATACAAACAAGTTACCCCAGGATGCATTGCAACTGGGAGGTTTATAGCACCGCCCCCTGCATGCTGGAGCCTGTGGGTAGCACATGGCGTCGAGTGTGGAGGTGTTGGAGCGGCTTTTGCATCGAGTTTTGGAGCCATCCTGGAAATAGTTTTCAGTTGTTTTGGACTTTTTGGTGCATTTTTCAAGCTGTGGAAAGGTAGGGAGCAGTGGCGTACATACCAGGGTCGCAGGGGTCGCGGCTGCGACCGGGCCCGGCCCACCAGGGGGCCCGGCCGCCCCTGCGACCCGGTATGTACGCTCTGGGCCAGCCTCTTCTCCTGGGGGGCCCAGGAGCCGGCCACCTCCGGGCCCCCCGAGGCTGGCCCTGCTTACACCCGGCGGCCGGCTGGTGCGCGAGGGAGCACTCTCCCCTGAGTGCTTCCTCTTCAGCTCCCTCGCGCACCGCACTGATACCAGAGCCGGAAGATGACGTCATCTTCCGGCGCCGGTATCAGTACGCGGCGCGCGAGGGAGCTGAAGAGGAAGCACTCAGGGGAGAGTGCTCCCTCGCGCGCCCGCAGGACCAGCCAGCCCGCCGGGTGACCGCCCCCCCCAGGAGCCCAGCAGCACCACTGGACCCCAGGGAATCCCCTCAGCACTCCAAAAGGTAAGGAGGCTGGGGGGATTAAATAAAAAAAAAAAACATGTGTAAGTGTAAGTGTAAGTGTGTGTGAGTGTTAGGGTGTGTGTGTGTGTGTGAGTGTGTTAGTGTGTTAGTGTGTGAGTGTGTGTGAGTGTTAGTGTGTGTGTGTGAGTGTTAGTGTGTGAGTGAGTGTTAGTGTGTGAGTGAGTGTTAGTGTGTGTGTGTGAGTGAGTGTTAGTGTGAGTGAGTGTTAGTGTGTGTGTGTGAGCGTGTGTGTGTTAGTGTGTGTGTTGGTGTTTGTGTTAGAGTGTGTGTCTGCTAGTGAGTGTCAGTGAGTGTGTTACTGTGTGTGTCTGTTACTGAGTGTTTGTGTGTGTGTTAGTGAGTCTGTTTGATGTCTGTTAGTGAGTGTGTGTTTGTCAGTGAGAGTGTATGTTTTGTAAGTGAGTGTGTATGTATGTCTGCCGCTGAGTGTGTCTTTGTCAGTAAATGTGTGTGTCTGTTAGCTAGTGTGTATGCATTTGTTTGTGAGAGTGTGTGTGTGTGTGTCTTCAGCACTTACCTTTCTCCAGCGCCGGACTCCCATGGCGCTGGGGATCCCTCCGCCTCTCAGCTCCGAATGCGCATGCACGGCAAGAGCCGCGCACGCATTCAAACCGCCCATAGGAAAGCATTACTCAATGCTTTCCTATGGACGTTCAGTGTCTCAAAATGGCGGAAGCGCCTCTAGCGGCTGTCAGTGAGACAGCCACTAGAGGCTGGATTAACCCTCAGTGAAACATAACAGTTTCTCTGAAACTGCTATGCTTTCAGCTGCAGGGTTTAAACTAGAGGGACCTGACACCCAGACCACTTCATTGAGCTGATGTGATCTGGGTGTCTGTAGTGGTCCTTTAAGTGTGTGTGCATCTGCATGCAGTGGCGTACATACCGCGGTCGCAACCCCTGCGACCAGGTGCCCGCCGCCATGTGTTGCTGCCCCGGCCCGCGCAGAGTAAGCGCGAGGGGGGGGGGGCACGGATCAATTTTGGGTCATGTGTACGCCACTGGTAGGGAGTTAAGCTTTGGCGTTTGCATGCCTTTTATTGTGTGTTCTGCATTGTGGGTTGGTTTCCATGCCAGCTCATTTTGACTTTTTTTCTGACCTCCAGAAAGGATTAATTGGTTTTCAATGCATTCCTATGGGAAACCGCGTTTCGGTTTACAATTTTTTTGCACTAAGAAACGTCCCGGAGAACGCATTAAATTCGTAAACCGAGGTCCCTCATGTTCCATATATATATTTGGGAGTCTAGCCAACTCCTTGGTTTTGCACCCCTCCCTGTCACAGGTGCCTCATCTCAGGTCCCTATTTAGTCTTGTACTGCAGAGAGCCTCAGATGGAATTTTTTTCCCCAAGTGGGTTAATCTCATAAGAGCAGACATTAGACAGTGAGAGTAGGACCTGCCAAAGATGGGGTACATTGACGTTGTGGCAGGCTTATGCAATGTATGATCATATAATGTAACTAAATCCCCATTATTTTTTGCCTAGATAAGGTGTTTAAAAAAAAAAAAAAAAAAAACAACTTTTAAAAACTAATAAAATCTGTCAACATTGAAGTTGCTGTTTAGTAGATAGGAGAGTGTGCTGGATCTTGTGTATTGTTTATTGTATAATATGGCCCCCAGCAGCACCCCATTTAAGCATGTTCAGGTGAGTGCACCCCCCCCCCAATGTTCCATATATATATATATATATATATATATATATATATATATATATATATATGTATGTATATGTGTATACGTTGTATTTGTTTTAAATTTTTTAAATAAAGCAGCAATGTAAAAGTAAAAAGTACATTTGCACCTCTGCACACAGAGGCGTAACCAGGGCCTGCCTTAGGCCTGTAGGTGCCCTGTGCAAAAAATCTTCACAGTGCCCTCCCCTCCCCCTGTATAATGTGTATATAGGAGTGTAGTGATTGTAAAGGTGATTTATTAAATTAATAATGATTTAAAAACAAATATTCATTCCTCCTTTCCTGTTAACTAGTTGGTAGAGGGGCATGCTAATCTCAATCTGGTCTGCCCCTTCACTGGGTACAGACCATGCGTAATTGTGTCGCAAGCTTAAAGACATGCGCTCTGATTATCCCGAGCTAGGAAGACAGGTACTTATGGTCTGCAGCCAGAAGTGCCAGACTGCCTCCCCTACATTACAGAGGAGCAGACTAAGTATGTCACATAATACTGTGAGTGGTTTTGCTTTTGAGCACTGGATTATACTTATTTACCTTGACCTCTTAGGAATACAAATTTCTAGTAATGTGCTACTTTTATATACCAGAGCTCCACTGTACTACATCTCACTATAACATGATGTAATGTTGGTTTTGTCTGTGTATGTGATAGGTGTGATGACTGTGTGTGATATATATGCTTTGTGTTGGCTGTGTGTGATATTTGTAATGGGTGTATTAACTGTGTGTGATATTTTTGCACACAGTCCCACAGTCAGATGCACACAATTATACATATACACTGTCCACCACATGCACAAAGTCGCAGGCAGATAGTCACATACACAGGATCAGGTAGAAACACACAAGTACAGGCAGATAAACACACTCACACAAAATTACAGGCAGCCCCACACACACAGCCCCACATTCAGTCTTACACACACATACTTGCATGCAGACAGTCACACACACACACACACACACATATATACACAGGCAGACAGCCACACACACACACAGGCAGGCAGTCACACACAGGCAAACAGTCACACACACACACAGGCAGACAGCCACATACACACAGGCAGGCAGGCAGTTACACACACACACACACACACATACAGGCAGGTAGTCACACACACACACACACACACACACACAGGCAGACAATCACATATAGTTACCTCTGTTCATTATGGAGTAGTAAAGGCAATGCAGCTCCTGGAGACTGGTTGTTGGGAAAGCAGGGACTCCTTCCTGCTTCCCCTGCAGAAGTTTTCTGTCACTTTTAGCTCCGCCCCTGTCGTCAGTTTAGCTCCACCTCTGCCACACGGTAAGTTCCGCACGCCACAATATTGTTGTTGTTGTTTTTTTTTTTAGAATTCAGGCCAGCCATGTGTGAGCTGTGTCGGCCGCCCCCTGCTCCCATGGCGCCCTGTACGTCCTCACAGCTCGGACACCCCTAAGGCCGGCCCTGGTCGTAACTAGAAACCATTGGGCACAGTGCAAAAACTGCAATCCTCCACCCTCCCACCCCTGTCAGCCACTCCATGTGTCTCATTCTCAAGTTCGAAGATCCCAGCTGCGGAGCAAGATCGGCGGGGAGTGGGAAAAAAGGTGAATAAAAACACCTTTTTACTTCAAATAGAGAGGGTGTCCTAAATAGGAGGCTAAGCCTCAATAGTTATTTTACCACTATCGTGTCATTATAGATCCAGTTCCTTTAAGGTAGATGGAACTGGATCTATAATAACATGACATACAGGAAGGAGAAAAAAATAATCAAGAGTGGTGATGTCCCGAACTGTTCGCTGGTGAATAGTTCCTGGCGAACATCGCTTGTTCGCATTCGCCACAGATGGCGAACAAATGCGCTATTCGGTCCACACCTATTCGTCATCATTGAGTAAACTTTGACCCTGGCCTGTACCTCACAGTCAGCAGACACATTCCAGCCATTCAGCAGCAGACCCTCCCTCCCAGACCCTCCCACCTCCTGGACAGCATCCATTTTACATTCATTGTGAAGCTGCATTCTTAGTGAGAGTAGTGACAGTGTAGCTGCTGCTGATTTGATAGGGAAATTGATAGCTAGGCTAGTGTATTCATTTTCCACTACAGTTCTGAAGGACTCATCTGATCTCTGCTGTTTTTAGGGGTAGAACATCAGTTTGCTTTTTTTTTTTTTCTGTGCAATGTAATTGCAGTTACCTGCCTGCCAGCCAGCCTGTGTTTCAGGCTCACAGCATATACTGTGCCCACTTGCCCAGTGCCACCACTCACTCACTGGTGTCACAAAAGCTTGCATTTAACAAAAAACTTTTTGGACTGTAATATAATAGCAGTCAGTTTCCTTCACTAGTGTGCGTTTCAGGGTCTGCCAGGGCACAGTGTCACACCAGTGCAACTCATATCTGGTGTAACAGTAGTGTACATTTAAAAAAACTGACTGTAATAGATTGAATAGCAGTTAGTTGTCTGCCAGCGTGTGTGTCAGGCTCGCAGCGTATACTGTGCCCACTTGCCCAGTGCCACCACTCATATCTGGTGTCACAATAGCTTGCATTTAACAAAAACTAAACTTTTTTGACTGTAATATAATAGCAGTCAGTTTCCTTCACTAGTGTGCGTTTCAGGGCCTGCCCAGTGCAACCACTCACTCATATCTGGTGTCCCAATAGCTTGCATTTAATAAAAAATAAACTTTTTGGACTGTAATATAATAGCAGTCAGTTTCCTTCACGAGTGTGCGTTTCAGGGCCTGCCAGGGCACAGTGTCACACCAGTGCCACTCATATCTGTTGTCACAGTAGCTTGCACGCATAGTACCACTAATCGAAAGAAAAATGACAGGCAGAGGCAGGCCACCCTGCAGGGGCTGTCGTGGTCGTGGTTCTGTGATTCCCTTTGGCCCTAGAATAATGCCCAGTGTTCAGAGGCCACATACCCTGAACTTGAAAAGTTCTGAGGACATAGTTGACTGGCTAACACAGGACACCCAATCTTCTACAGCTTCCGCTTGGAACCTCGACGCACCATCCTCCTCCAGCTTAGCTTCGGGCACCTCTCAAGTTACCACTTGCCCGCCTGCCACCACTACCAACACTAGCACCACAGCAGCTTCACTTGGTATGTCAGAATAGTTATTTACACATCAGTTGGAATACATGAGTGATGAGCAACCATTATTGCCACGGATGTAGATAACAGGGATATGTCTCAGTCAGGCAGCATTACACACGTACGGTGTGATGATGATGATGTTGTACCCACTGCTGCTTCCTTTGCTGAGTTGTCAGATACAAGTGAAGCGGTTGATGATGACGTCCGTGGATGTCACGTGGATGCCCGCTAGAAGAGAAGAAGAACAGGGGGAAAGTTCAGATTGGGAGACAGAGAGGAGGAGGAGGAGACGAGTTGGAAGCAGGGGGAGGTCGTCGCAAGGAGCTAGTGGCACAGTCAGACAGCATGCATCGGCACCCGAGGTCAGCCAGACAGCACGCCAATCAACACATGCTGTTGCCACCACCAGAATGCTGTCATTGCAGAGCTCAGCAGTGTGGCATTTTTTTTGTGTGTCTGCCTCTTACAACAGCGATGCCATTTGCAACCTGTGCCAAAAGAAACTGAGTCGTGGGAAGTCCAACACCCACCTAGGTACAACTGCTTTGCAAAGGCACATGATCTCACATAACAAACGCCTATGGGATCAACACATGAGTACAAGCAGCACACAAACTCAAAGCCGCCATCCTCCTCCTGGTCCAGCATCTTCAGCCATGTTAACCACTGCTGTCCTCCTTGCCCCCTCTCAACCATCCGCCCCTTCGTCTCTCGCCTTGAGCAGTTCCTGCTCATCTGCCTACAGTCAGGTGTCTGCCAAGGACATGTTTGAGCGTAAGAAGCCAATGTCAGAAAGTCACCCCCTTGCCCAGCGTCTGACAGCTGGCTTGACTGAACTCTTAGCCCGCCAGCTTTTACCATACAAGCTGGTGGAGTCTGAGGCGTTCAAAAAATTTGTAGCTATTGGGACACCGCAGTGGAAGGTACCCGGACGAAATTTCTTTGCACAAAAGGCAATCCCCAACCTGTACTCGATTGTGCAAAACGAAGTAATGGCATGTCTGGCACACAGTGTTGGGGCAAGGGTCCATCTGACCACTGATACCTGGTCTGTAAAGCATGGTCAGGGCAGGTATATCACCTACACTGCGCATTGGGTAAACCTGCTGACGACTGCCAAGCATGGAATGTGTGGCTCTGCAGAAGAGTTGGTGACACCAACACGACTTGCAGGCAGGCCTGCTGCCACCTCCTCTACTCCTCCTACTCTATCCTCTTCCATAACCTCCTCGGCTGAGTCCTCTTCTGCTGCTGCGTCTTGCTCCACATCAACGGCACCCCCCCAGCTCCCCAGGTACTGTTCCACATCCCAGATACGGCAGTGTCACGCCGTCTTGGGGTTGACTTGCCTGAAAGCAGAGAGTCACACCGGACCTGCACTCCTGTCCGCCCTGAACGCACAGGTGGATCAGTGGCTGACTCCGCACCAACTGGAGATCGGCAAAGTGGTTTGTGACAACGGAAGAAATTTGTTGGCGGCATTGCATTTGGACAAGTTGACACAACAGGACATAAGTAGCTCAGCATCCAACCTTGTGCAAATGGGGTCTTTCATGCTGTCGTGCCTGTTGAGGGACCCTCGTATAAAAAGGCTGAAGGAGAATGACCTGTACTGGGTGTCCACGCTACTAGACCCCCGGTATAAGCAGAAAGTGCCTGAAATGTTACGGAATTACGGCAAGTCGGAAAGGATGCAGCAGCACAGCGTATAAGGGTGATGTCACAGCACAACGGGAATCTAACAGGGGAAGAGATGAAAGTAATCCTCCTCCTCCCACGACCACGCCGGTAAGGACAGGACGCTTTACAGACCTGTTGTTGATGGAGGACATGCGGAGCTTTTTAAGTCCTACGCATCGCCACAGCCCTTCGGGGTCCATCCTCAGAGAACAACTCGATCGACAGGTAGCAGACTACCTCGCCTTAACTGCAGATATCGACACTCTGAGGAGCGATGAACCCCTTGACTACTGGGTGTGCAGGCTTGACCTGTGGCCTGACCTATCCCAATTTGTGATAGAACTTTTGGCCTGCCCCGCTTCAAGTGTCCTGTCAGAAAGGACCTTCAGTGCAGCAGAAGGTATTGTCACTGAGAAGAGAAGTCGCCTAGGTCAAAAAAGTCTAGATTACCTCACCTTTATTAAGATGAATGAGGGATGGATCCCAAAGGGACTGTCAGTGGGCGATACATTCGACTAAAAAAGGCCTGATGAGGGGGACTCCTTAACACACTCCTATCTGGTGGCACATTAGATTGCACGCACAGTGCCCCAAATTTGAAGTAGGAGGACCGACCAAGCATCTTTTCCCATCTCCCGCTTCCTAAAATCAATGCCTTATATACACGTCCCCTAATAGGGGACGTAACAGGGATTAAACTGATAGGAGTAGTACTACTTAATACACCACTCCTTTCTGATAGGAATAGTACTTCTTAACACACCACTCCTTTCTGGTGGCACATTAGATTGCACGCACAGTGCCCCAAATTTGAAGTAGGAGGACCGACCAAGCATCTTTTTCCATCTCCCGCTTCCTAAAATCGATGACTTATATACAGGTCCCCTGATAGGGGACGTAACAGGGATAAAGTGATAGGAATAGTACTACTTAACACACCACTCCTATCTGGTGACACATTTGATTGCACGCGCAGTGCCCCAAATTTGAAGTAGGAGGACCGACCAAGCATCTTTTTCCATCTCTCGCTTCCTAAAATCGATGCCTTATATACACGTCCCCTGATAGGTACGTAACAGGGATTAAACTGATAGGAATAGTACTACTTAACACACCACTCCTATCTGGTGGCACATTAGATTGCACGCGAAGTGCCCAAAATTTGAAGTAGGAGGACCGACCAAGCAAGTTTTTCCATCTCCCGCTTCCTAAAATTGATGCCTTATATACACGTCCCCTGATAAGGGACGTAACAGGGATTAAACTGATAGGAATAGTACTACTTAACACACCACTCCTTTCTGGTGGCACATTAGATTGCACGCGCAGTGCCCCAAATTTGAAGTAGGAGGACCGACCAAGCATCTTTTTCCATCTCCCGCTTCCTAAAAACGATGCCTTATATACACGTCCCCTGATAGGGGACGTAACAGGGATTAAACTGATAGGAATAGTACTACTTAACACACCACTCCTTTCTGGTGGCACATTAGATTGCACGCGCAGTGCCCCAAATTTGAAGTAGGAGGACCGACCAAGCATGTTTTTCCATCTCCCGCTTCCTAAAATCGATGACTTATATACACGTCCCCTGATAGGGGACGTAACAGGGATTAAACTGATAGGAATAGTACTACTTAACACACCACTCCTATCTGGTGGCACATTAGATTGCACGCGCAGTGCCCCAAATTTGAAGTAGGAGGACCGACCAAGCATCTTTTTCCATCTTTGCTTCCTAAAATCGATGCCTCATATACACGTCCCCTGATAGGGGACGTAACAGGGATTAAACTGATAAGAATAGTACTACTTAACACACCAGTCCTTTCTGGTGGCACATTAGATTGCACGCGCAGTGCCCCAAATTTGAAGTAGGAGGACCGACCAAGCATCTTTTTCCATCTCCCGCTTCCTAAAAACGATGCCTTATATACACGTCCCCTGATAGGGGACGTAACAGGGATTAAACTGATAGGAATAGTACTACTTAACACACAACTCCTTTCTGGTGGCACATTAGATTGCACGCGCAGTGCCCCAAATTTGAAGTAGGAGGACCGACCAAGCATGTTTTTCCATCTCCCGCTTCCTAAAATCGATGACTTATATACACGTCCCCTGATAGGGGACGTAACAGGGATTAAACTGATAAGAATAGTACTACTTAACACACCACTCCTATCTGGTGGCACATTAGATTGCACGCGCAGTGCCCCAAATTTGAAGTAGGAGGACCGACCAAGCATGTTTTTCCATCTCCCGCTTCCTAAAATCGATGACTTATATACACGTCCCCTGATAGGGGACGTAACAGGGATTAAACTGATAAGAATAGTACTACTTAACACACCAGTCCTTTCTGGTGGCACATTAGATTGCACGCGCAGTGCCCCAAATTTGAAGTAGGAGGACCGACCAAACATCTTTTTCCATCTCCCGCTTCCTAAAATCTATTCCTTATATACACTTCCCCTGATAGGGGACGTAACAGGGATTAAACTGATAGGAATAGTACTACTTAAAACACCACTCCTATCTCGTGGCACATTAGATTGCACGCGCAGTGCCCCAAATTTGAAGTAGGAGGACCGACCAAGCATCTTTTTCCATCTCCCGCTTCCTAAAATCGATGCATTATATACACGTCCCTTGATAGGGGACGTAACAGGTATTAAACTGATAGGAATAGTACTACTTAAGACACCACTCCTATCTGTTGGCACATTTGATTGCACGCGCAGTGCCCCAAATTTAAAGTAGGAGGACCAACCAAGCATGTTTTTCCATCTCCCGCTTCCTAAAATCGATGCCTTATATACACGTCCTCTGATAGGGGACGTAGCAGGGATTAAACTGATAGGAATAGTACTACTTAACACACCACTCCTATCTGGTGACACATTTGATTGCACACGCAGTGCCCCAAATTTGAAGTAGGAGGACCGACCGACCAAGCATCTTTTTCTATCTCCCGCTGTAATGCTCAATTGTTGATAAGATGGAAACAACTGCAGATTTCTGAGTTTGATAATGTTTATTACTTTAAATAAAAAAAAGATAATCAAATTGAACTGTCTCTTTAATTCCTGGCAGGTTATAAACAGCAGCGGTGTTGAAGTTGTTTTAAGATAAGGTAAATTTAACACAACCAGCGAGAAGTTCCAAATTTGGATGCAGATAATTAATAAGTAGGTGTTGAAAACAAGGTTAGGAGTTGATGTGGAACAAATAGCGAACCACTTAGAATTAGGATGGTTATATATTAAGCTTGAGCCAATCTGGTTTACTTAACTTATGAAGGAGCGATAATCCAAATTGGTGATAGAGATTCCACAGAGAATCGAGGTTGCAGCAGGCAAGAGAATATCCAAAAACAGTCCGAGGTCGTAGGAGAGGAGAAGGAGGGTAAACGATTAAACAGTCCGGGTCCGATACACAGTAGAAGTAAATATTCAGTTTGAAGTTCGCGGGAGCTTTCGAGTTGATCCAGCACTGTGGTGTTGACGCGGTCTCTCTATGAACCCTGGGAACGACCACGTCATAGGAGGGGGAGTGGCCGCGCTCCGAGAACCCGGAAGTCCACGGTTAGCGAATGCCGGAAGGTCTGACACCCGCTTCCTAAAATCGATGCCTTATATACACGTCCCCTGATAGGGGACGTAACAGGGATTAAACTGATAGGAGTGGTGTGTTAAGTAGTACAATTCCTATCAGTTTAATCCCTGTTACGTCGTCTATCAGGGGACGTGTATATAAGGCATCGATTTTAGGAAGCGGGAGATAGAAAAAGATGCTTGGTCGGCCCTCCTACTTCAAATTTGGGGCACTGCGCGTGCAATCAAATGTGTCACCAGATAGGAGTGGTGTGTTAAGTAGTACTATTCCTATCTGGTGGCACATTTGATTGCACGTGCAGTGCCCCAAATTTGAAGTAGGAGGACCGACCAAGCATCTTTTTCCATCTCCCGCTTCCTAAAATCGATGCCTTATATACACGTCCCCTGATAGGGGACGTAACAGGGATTAAACTGATAGGAATAGTACTACTTAACACACCACTCCTATCTGGTGGCACATTAGATTGCACGCGCAGTGCCCCAAATTTGAAGTAGGAGGGCCGACCAAGCATCTTTTTCTATCTCCCGCTTCCTAAAATCGATGACTTATATACACGTCCCCTGATAGGGGACGTAACAGGAATTAAACGGATAGGAATAGTACTACTTAACACACCACTCCTATCTGTTGGCACATTTGATTGCACGCGCAGTGCCCCAAATTTAAAGTAGGAGGACCAACCAAGCATGTTTTTCCATCTCCCGCTTCCTAAAATCGATGCCTTATATACACGTCCTCTGATAGGGGACGTAGCAGGGATTAAACTGATAGGAATAGTACTACTTAACACACCACTCCTATCTGGTGACACATTTGATTGCACACGCAGTGCCCCAAATTTGAAGTAGGAGGACCGACCGACCAAGCATCTTTTTCTATCTCCCGCTTCCTAAAATCGATGCCTTATATACACGTCCCCTGATAGGGGACGTAACAGGGATTAAACTGATAGGAGTGGTGTGTTAAGTAGTACAATTCCTATCAGTTTAATCCCTGTTACGTCGTCTATCAGGGGACGTGTATATAAGGCATCGATTTTAGGAAGCGGGAGATAGAAAAAGATGCTTGGTCGGCCCTCCTACTTCAAATTTGGGGCACTGCGCGTGCAATCAAATGTGTCACCAGATAGGAGTGGTGTGTTAAGTAGTACTATTCCTATCTGGTGGCACATTTGATTGCACGTGCAGTGCCCCAAATTTGAAGTAGGAGGACCGACCAAGCATCTTTTTCCATCTCCCGCTTCCTAAAATCGATGCCTTATATACACGTCCCCTGATAGGGGACGTAACAGGAATTAAACGGATAGGAATAGTACTACTTAACACACCACTCCTATCTGGTGGCACATTAGATTGCACGCGCAGTGCCCCAAATTTGAAGTAGGAGGACCGACCAAGCATCTTTTTCCATCTCCCGCTTCCTAAAATCGATGCCTTATATACACGTCCCCTGATAGGGGACGTAACAGGGATTAAACTGATAGGAATAGTACTACTTAACACACCACTCCTATCTGGTGGCACATTAGATTGCACGCGCAGTGCCCCAAATTTGAAGTAGGAGGACCGACCAAGCATGTTTTTCCATCTCCCGCTTCCTAAAATCGATGCCTTATATACACGTCCCCTGATAGGAGACGTAACAGGGATTAAACTGATAAGAATAGTACTACTTAACACACCACTCCTTTGTGGTGGCACATTAAATTGCACGTGCAGTGCCCCAAATTTGAAGTAGGAGGACCGACCAAGCATCTTTTTCCATCTCCCGCTTCCTAAAATCGATTCCTGATATACACGTCCCCTGATAGGGGACGTAACAGGGATTAAACTGATAGGAGTAGTACTACTTAACACACCTTATAATAACACAGAGAGAGGAGTCTGAAGAAGAGGAGTTAGAGGAGGAAGGTGGCTTTGAGGAGGTGGAAGACCAAACAAAGCAGGCCTCCCATGGGGCTTGTTGTCACCTTTCGGGGACCCTTGGTGTTGTACGTGGCTGGGTGGAGGAAGAGACCTTCAATGACATCAGTGAGGACAAGGAACGGGACATGGCTAGCTTGGTATCCAACCTTGTGCAAATGGGAAGTTTGCGGTTGTGCAAATGGACTGTTTGCGTTTGTTTGCGGTGCGTTAAACGGGGAGTTTGGTCTGTCACTGTGAAGCGGGCATAACCCTTACACTACCTGATCAATACAACATCATACCTGATGTTTTAAAGCACGTTATTCCAAACAATTTAGGAATGTTAGGTGATTTATGCCCTTTATGGATTAAAACCAGACTCTGCATCAACTATGTAATTTTCCATGGGAGTTTTGCCATGGATACCCCTCAGGCATGCCACAGTCCAGGTGTTAGTCCCCTTGAAACAACTTTTTCCATCACTATTGTGGCCAGAAAGAGTCCCTGTGGGTTTAAAAATTCCCCTGCCCATTGAAGTCTATGGCGGTTCGCCCGCTTCGCCCGTTCACGAACATTTGCGGAAGTTCGCGTTCGCGAACCGAAAATTTTATGTTCGCGACATCACTAATCAAGAGTATGTGGAACAAGCAGGCTTGACGGCACACTTAGTGATCTATACTCAGCACTCCTGTTTAGAATTGCAGCTTTTGTATATACTTGTCTCAAACTACCATTTCTTTACAACAGCTTATAATAGTAAATTTACAACTGCATAGATAATTATCGTTCCAGAGAGATTTATTGAGTAGAGAGGCGTAGATAAGCGTAATAAGCAGAAAAACACAGAGTGCTTCATTCATTCTTGGAATACTGCAGTCAGATAAGAAATTCACGTGAACCTATATCCACAGGAAACAAAACATTACATTATATTAATTAAGACTGTTTTTAAAGGTAAATAGGGTTATAAAAATATGAACATTTTTTTCCTGAAATGAACCAAAGATATGCATATTTTCAGTAATTCAAACAATATTTAATTGGATTGTTATAGGCACAGTTCACGAAAACTCTAAATACATGAACATAGAGCGAATCAGTTGTAATGACCTAATTACGTATCCATTGCAGTGATATATATTGTGAGACACATTAAACTCTGCACATTAGCAATTATAGCTACATTATTACTGGTTATTCTGCAGTAAGCCAGACATGAACTTTTGATTATAAGTTCTCATTGGTTCCAATGAAGCCCGGAATTTTGGTTTTAATGTCTGATATAGGGTAGGAAGAATTTACTCACATGTCATACATTATATAGTGCCATTATTGTCATAATATTTTTATTACATTTATCATTATAATTATATTATAGTCAAACACTTTTGTTGATATCACCAAAATAGATAATTTTAGTAAGATTTATTAATGAGAAAGCAGAAAATGCACAGCACATTTTCACAGACATTACATCACAACAGCCAATATATATGGCATTAAAATTTAGAACATAACATGACAAAAAGACTAGCAATTAGAGTGTAATAATTACTTGTCCCCATGTAATCATTTGCCTATTAGTAAATATACATAGTATTTACTGAAGAGGTTTGGTATAATAAACAGTGTAATAGATAAGAAATCTATATATGGGTAGTCAGTAGCAGGATAACCAAGCACAAAAAGGTTAGCAATTTTACTATATGTTCTAACACAGTCTACAATAGATATAACTCATGTTTGCTACACTGTATGTGGACCTTTGGATACTAGTCCAGTTCTTGATGGGTAAAATCACATTCCCTTTTCTCTGTATGATTTCCTTGTGAATGGTATTTGCTATGTTTCTGGATTACAGGTTACCAGTTTTGACTCTGGTTTTGCTACATGTGTTTTGCATTTGTCTACTGTAAAAACTGTAGTGTAATCGGTTACTATTCAGTGGTGTAAGTGTTGAAGCCAATATGCTCCAATATTATTTATGTCATTGCATCCAAAATTAAAATGGCACTTGACATGTAGGATGCATCTGTTGCTGGTAGTGTATTCAAAGACAGATCTGCTGGTGATGCCATCTGGTAGGCCATAGGAAATGTGGACTAGGTACATTTACAGTAGACCTGTGTATAGAGTTTCAAACTAACTATGATTATTTGGAATTTTGGCTGATTGTCAGGTCATTCCAAATTCCCTAACTCCAAAGTGCCATATGAATCTGTTATAATCAAATGAACCAGACAATGGATGAGTCGGTCGGTTGGTTTATTTTATAATTCATAGTTCCATCCGTGGCTCAAAAAAACAAAAACATGAGATGCTTGGTTGGGAAAAATGATTGAAGTTAGGGGACATACCCTAAAAGTTGATTTAATTTACAAATCAAGGAACATGTAACCAATACAAGGAATGATTTATGTATATGTTCTGCAGTACATTGATTGGCCCATTTTCATGCCCATTTTGTTTGTCTGAAACATTTTCCTGAATCATTTTTATGAACTAAAATCATCAGAGTTGAACAACCACATAGACAAATAATGGACTTCCCAAACAGAGTTTGGTTTTGTGCAAACTGATTTGACCAAACCAAATATTTTCATGTTGCACAAGGCTACCATCTTTAAACAAAAATAAAGCCACATTTGGTACAGCAAACAAAACGTGGAATTGAACTAATAAACAAATTGCATTATAAAAAGTAGTCTATAATAAATAAAAAACAAATCTGCTCCGTCTTACACTATACAAGCATTTAATCAGCATAGTTTTATTTCGAATTGCTTCCTGTAACTTTGTACAAATACGTCATTATTTTGTCTCCACCCAGAATATTACAGCAGGACACATAGTATTCTTAATAATGCCCACTTTTCTCTAGCCTATATAAATTAGGCCACTCTTGGCTGTTCATCATTTTGTAGTTTACACTGTTGCAATGTTTATGATGCATTAATCATTACATTTGGTTTGTGTTTTATTTGGAAAAAAATGTGTGCAATTCGGACATTTGGATGCTTACAAATGTCTGAACTGACAAATTTCCAAATTGCCGAAGTGCCGAACCGAACCGAATTGCCGAAGTTCCAAATTGGGTTAGGATTAGGGGTAGGATTAGGGTTTAGGGTTAGGTGTAGGGTTAGAGTTAGGGTCTGAATTACAGAAGTTCCAAATTGCCGAAGTCTCGAATTGCCAAAGTTCCCAATTGCCTAAGTGCCGAAGTGCCGAACCGAATGCCATTGGTCCGAATTGCCAAAGCAGACTAATTTTTTTACTTACCCGAATTTCCGAACCGAACCATATATTTTGTCCATGAACATCCCTAGCGTTTTATATATCTTAGTAGTATGAAATCCTGACTCTCGCCTATTTTAACTCTCAGTCTGCTAACCCATGGCTATCCTGCAGTTATTTATTTTTCTTCGTTCATTACTACAGCTTGCATTTTTTGCTTCAGCTTTCATCTACCTGTCTTCAGGTAGTTTTGCTTCTTTCATCTCTTGGATGTATTTCTTCTTAAACCTGACCAGCTAAAGGATCAGTAAAACTATTTCAGTAATATTTAGGTGTTTATACTGTGTAAGATGCAAGTCACAGCAAAGCATGGAAAGGGAAGAAGGCAGAGGCAAGGAAAGGGAAGAGAAAACTATATTGACATATGGATTTTGCTTTTTAGCTGAAAGAAGCAAGGTGAATTGTTAGTGTAGGACTCACCCAAGAGGTTTTGCATTGATGTGGCATGAGAGCTTACACCTGAATGGCCTTTGGAATGATACTAAAACACCTTCAGTTATTTAAATATGCATAAGGATTTAGGGTAGTGAGCAAGAAACTTTTTCTATGATAATAATCTTAATAGTATTGTATCATCTAAAATGTTAGTAATTAAAAAGTAATATTACTGCAAATACACTTGCCATCTTAACTAGACATATTAAGCAACAGCTTAAAGGGACACTGTAGGCACCCAGACCACTTCTGCCCATTGGAGTGGTCTGGGTGCCAACTCCCACTACCCTTAACCCTGCAAGTGTAATTATTGCAGTTTTTTTAAACTGCAATAATTACCTTGCAGGGTTAAGTCCTCCCCTAGTGGCTGTCTGTTAGACAGCCACTAGAGGGAACTTCCTGCTCTATAGCACAGGTTTTTGTGAGGACCTCCAGCGTCACTCAATTCCCCATAGGAAAGCATTGAAAATCACTTTCAATGCTTTCCTATGGGGTGCGCTAATGCGCATGCGCGGCATTGCCGCGCATGCGCATTAGGTCTCCTCGGCCGGTGGGCGGGATCAGTCTCGCCCACCGGCCGACGTAGGCAGAAGGTGGAGTGGCGGGGGAGGAGCAGGCAGCAACGTGGGACATGTCGCTGCCTCAGGTAAGTCACTGAAGGGGTTTTCACCCCTTCAGCAACTGGGGATTGGGGGGTGGGAGAGAGAGGAATCCTGCAGTGCCAGGAAAACTTTGTTTTCCAGTGCCAAGATTGTTTTCCTGGCACTGGAGATTCCCTTTAACATAGTGGCTCTAGTGCAAAAGGAGCATCAATCTAGCCTGAGCAATGAAAACATTGCCTTTTCTAAAAGAAAACACCCCAAAACAACAAACACTGTTTACATTGCTTGTTTGGAATTCCTCCAGTGGATGAAAGCTTCTGTGCTG